>NC_057798.1:415303126-415305048 GCF_018294505.1 Triticum aestivum
ATTGTACGTCTTCTTAATAAAGGTTTTGTGCTCTACCACCCAAGGATCGACCACGTCTATGTGTTGTAGCGCGACTAGGTTTGCTCTTTCAAAGTCGGTGAGTCGACCCTCGAAGTCGACATGCATTTCGCGGCGACCCTCACGGTGACCCCATCCAGCGAGCCTGCCGAGGTGCCTGTTGACAGGCAGACCAACGGGGTTCTCGATGCCTAGATAATTCGTGCAGTAGGAGATGCACTCTTCGGTCAGAAAGCCCCTGGCTATGCTTCCTTCTGGACGTGACATGTTGCGAACGTATCCTTTGATGACACCATTCATCCTTTCGAACGGCATCATGCTGTGCAGGAACGTCGGCCCGAGTTGGATGATATCCTCCACTATATGGACCAGCAGATGCACCATAACATCGAAGAATGCGGGCGGGAAGTACATCTCAAGCTCGCATAGTATCACCACGATCTCTTCCTGTAGCCTTCTGAGTTGCCTCACGCCAATCGACTTTTGAGAGATGACGTCGAAGAAGTTGCATAGGCCAAATAGCGTTTCACGGACGTGCGCGTCCATGATCCCACGGATTGCAACTGGAAGTATCTGCGTCATCAGCACGTGACAGTCATGAGACTTCATCCCGTTGAACTTCTGCTTCGCTGGGTCTAGGTATCTGCTTATCTTCCCCGCGTAACCGTAAGGAAGTTTTACTCCTAGGAGGCAGGTGAAAAACTGCTCGATCTCCTCCTGACTTAGAGTGAAGCACGCGGGAGGGTAGTCATTTCCGGTCTTCTTGGCCTTTTTGCCTTTGCGACGACTTTCTGTGTCCTGCTTCGCCTCATCATCATCATCATCATCATCATCATCATCATCATCATCATCATCATCATCATCATCATCATCATCATCATATATAGCGTGAAGCTCCTGCCTGATGCCCATTGATTTCAAGTCTGCCCTTGCTTTCGGCCCATCTTTGGTCCTCTCTGGCATGTTGAGCAGGGTACCAAGCAGACTCTCGCACACGTTCTTCGTGATATGCATGACATCAAGGCTGTGAGGCACACGGTGGATCTTCCAGTACGGCAAGTCCCAGAAAACAGACCTCGTTTTCCATACCTTCAGCAGCGGCTCTGGCGCCTTTCGCTTCTTTCCCGGCTCTGGCGCCTTTTGCTTCTTTCCCGGCAGTGGGCAGTCTTTCCAATTTTTCAACAGCTTGTCTATTTCCTCGCCGCTCCTCGTACACGGGCGTTTTCGGGGTTCGGTTTCACCATCGAACAGATCCTTGCGTTTCCTCCACGGGTCATCGTCGCGAAGCCACCTTCGATGTCCCATGAACACGGTTTTCGAAGACCCGGATCTCTATCTAGTTGGCGATACGTTGTGTCATCCATGCACCTTACGCATCCAGAAAATCTGTGGACTACCTGCCCCGCAAGATATCTGTAACCGAGATAGTCGTGCACCGTCGTGAGCAGTGCGGCTCTCATAGGGAAATATTCTTTCTCTGCGGCATCCCACGTATTGGCTGGCGTTTTCCACAGCGTGTCAAGCTCCTCTTTCAGCAGCCCTAGATACAGATTGATGTCGTTCCCTGGTTGTTTCGGCCCTTCAATTAGCATACTCATGTGAATGTACTTCCTCTTCATGCACAACCAGGGGGGAAGGTTGTACATCCACACAAACACAGGCCAGGTGCTATGTGTGCTTCTCTGGCTGCCAAACGGATTGACTCCATCGGTGCTCGCGCCCAGCACGATGTTCCTTGGATCGTTCCCAAATTCTGGGTATTCGAAGTTCAATGCTTGCCACTGGCTCGCATCCTTAGGGTGACTCAGCATCTTGTCTTTTTTATCTATCTCCGGATCATTTGCGTCATCTTCTCGCTTCTTCTCCTCCCTATCCGCGTGCCAACGCAGGAGCTTTGCTACCTT
>NC_057798.1:415306310-415307734 GCF_018294505.1 Triticum aestivum
TCATCACCTTGCCACCGATAGCCATCCATGAAACCACGCAAGAGCAGGTGGTCCCGCACCTGCCCGGAATCTGGGTCCGCAATAAGGCTATTCAGCTTGCATCTTCGACATGGACATCTTATCTCCGTCTCGTTCTTTTGAAGCATCTCGGCCTTCGCGGACCTCAAAAACCTATTCACGATGCCTTCGGTCATCGTGCGGACCATGGTCGCCTGCGGGGTAGAGCAAAACGATATTTTAGAACCAAGAAAAAATTTGGCATGACTTTCCCTAAAAATAGGACCAAAAAGAATGCTTAATGCCAAAATTCTCGCCGAAACGGAAATGAATCAACATTTCGGCAAAATATTGGCAACTATCGCATTTCAAATACCGGTACACCTCCAAACACAAACACATATGCAACACCACAAACATATGCAACACCACGAACATACATAGATCTAGCTAGGCCATAAAAAGTGCATGTGCACATTGTTTGTAGGGAGAACAACATAAATATAGCTTCCCCCCTTACTTACCTAGCAAAACAAGGTAACTTAACCACTTAATTTGAATGAATCTATGGTGGAAATGAGGTGAAAAAGAGGAGGCACCCGAGACATGGAGGAGGCGGTGGAGAGAATGAAGTGGGGAGAAAGTGAGTGTGGGAGGAGAGGCTGTCCAAAATATCTTGTTGCTGCCCACTTACTAAGGGCGCACCAGCAACAAATGCGCCATTAGTAATCCAGGTTACTAATGGCGCACCCCCTGGCGGTGCGCCATTAGAACTTTTGCAAAAAAAGGAATAAAAGCAATAATAAAAAAATAACATTAGTGGCGCACCTTCTGGATGGTGCGCCATTACTAGTTACAACTAGTAATGGCGCACCACCAGGGGATGCGCCATTAGTATGTTTGGACAGGCGCACTAGTTCAAAAAAAAATTTGGTACTAATGGCGCACCGTGGTCAGGGTGCGCCATTAGTAGTTTCAACACTAATGGCGCATCAGAAGGTGGTGCGCCATTAGTATATACTAATGGCGCACCACTTGTCTGGTGCGCCATTAGTGTCATTTCCATCTATAGCCCTTTTCCTAGTAGTGTAGGGATTGCCATGCAACGGATGCACTAGAGCTATAAATTTATGAAAGCTCAACAAAAGAAACTAAGTGGGTGTGCATCCAACTTGCTTGCTCACGAAGACCTATGGAATTTTGAGGAAGCCCATCGTAGGAATATACAAGCCAAGTTCTATAATGAAAAATTCCCACTAGTATATGAAAGTGACAACATAAAAGACTTTCTATATGAAGAACATGGTGCTACTTTCAAGCACAAGTGTGAAAAAGGATAGTAACATTGTCCCCTTTTTTATTTTCCTTTTCTTTTTCTTTTTTTTCTTTTTGGGTTTTTTTTGCCTTTCTTTTTTTTTCTTTGGCCT
>NC_057798.1:415307901-415318900 GCF_018294505.1 Triticum aestivum
TAATGATGATCATCACACTTCTATTTATTACAACTCATGAATTACAACTCAAAACTAGAACAAGATATGACTCTATATAAATGCCTCCGGTGGTGTACCGGGATGGGCAATGAATCAAGAGTGACATGTATGAAAAATTACGCATTGTGGCTTTGCCACAAATACGATGTCAACTGCATGATCATGCAAGTCAATATGACAATGATGATGCATGTCATGATAAACAGAATGGTGGAAAGTTGCATGGCAATATATCTCTATGGAAATGCCATAATAGGTAGGTATGGTGGCTGTTTTGAGGAAGATATAAGGAGGTTTATGTGTGATAGAGCGTATTGTATCACGGGGTTTGAATGCACCGGCGAAGTTTGCACCAACTCTCAAGGTGAGAAAGGGCAATGCATGGTATCGAAGAGGCTAGCAATGATGGAAAGGTAAAAGTGCGTAGAATCCATGGACTCACATTAGTCATAAAGAACTCATATACTTATTGCAAAAGTTTTATTAGCCCTCGAAGCAAAGTACTACTACGCATGCTCCTAGGGGGAGGTTGGTAGGATTTAACCATCATGCGCCCCCGACCTCCACTCAAGAGAAGGCAATCAAAAGAGCACCCCATGCAATAAATTTGTTACACAACTTTTACCATACGTGCATGCTACGGGACTTGCCAACTTAAACACAAGTATTCTTTAAATTCATAATCACCCAACTAGCATGACTCTAATATCACCACCTCCATATCTCCAAACAATTATCAAGTATCAAATTGATCATAGCATCCAATTCACTTCCTATGATAGTTTTTATTATACCCAACTTGGATGCTCATCATTCTAGGACCAATTTTATAACCATAGCAAATACCATGCTGTTCTAAGAGACTCTCAAAATAATATAAGTGAAGCATGAGAGATTAATAATTTCTAAAAAATCAAGCCACCGCCGTGCTCTAAAAGGTTTAAGTGAAGCACTAGAGCAAAACTATCTAGCTCAAAAGATATAAGTGAAGCACATAGAATATTCTAATAAATTCCAATCAAGTGGGTTTCTCCCAAAAGGTGTGTACAGCAAGGATGATTGTGGTAAAATAAAAATTAAAGACTAATATCATACAAGACGCTCCAAGCAAAACACATATCATGTGGCGAATAAAAATATAGCTCCAAGTAAAGTTGCCGATAGACGAAGACGAAAGAGGGGATGCCTTCCAGGGCATCCCCAAGCTTAGGATTTTGGTTATCCTTGAATATATTGGGGTGCCATGGACATCCCCAAGCTTAGGCTCTTGCCACTCCTTATTCCATAGTCCATCAAATCTTTACCCAAAACTTGAAAACTTCACAACACAAAACTCAACAGGAAATCTCATAAGCTCCGTTAGTGCAAGAAAGAAAAACCACCACATAAGATACTGTAATGAACTCATTCTTTATTTATATTGGTGTTAAACCTACTGTATTCCAACTTCTCTATGGTTCACACCCATCAATACTAGCCATAGATGCATCAAAATAAGCAAACAACGAACAAAAAACAGAATCTGTCAAAAACAGAACAGTCTGTAGAAATCTATAACTCTCGAATACTTATGGAACTCTAACAATCCTACCAAAATAGGAAGTCCTGTACAATTTGTCTATTGATCTACAGCAAAAAGAATCAACGCAAAATCACGTTTCTGTGAATTACTAAAATTATTTTCGTGCACGCAAAGTTTCTGTTTTTCAGCAGAATCAAATTAACTATCACCATAGGTTATCCTATAGGTTCTACTTGGCACCAACACTATTAGAACATGAAAACACATCTAAACATAAGCTAGATGAAATATTTATTACTAAACAAAAGCAAAAACAAAAAAATAAAAATAAAACTGGGTTGCCTCCCAACTAGCGGTATCGTTTAACGCCCCTAGCTAGGCATAAAAGCGAGGATAGATCTAAGTAGTGCCATCTTTGGCACTCAATTCATAAGTAGCTTGCATAATAGATTCATAAGGTAATTTAAATTTCTTTCTTGGAAAGTGTTCCATGCCTTTCCTTAATGGAAATTGGAATCTAATATTCCCTTCCTTCATATCAAAATTGCACCAATCGTTCTAAGGAAAGGTCTACCAAGAATAATAGGACAAGAAATATTGCAATCTATGTCAAGAACGATAAAATCTACGAGCAAATAATTCCTATTTGCAACAATAAGAACATCATTGATACTTCCCATAGGTTTCTTAATGGTGGAATCCGCAAAGTGCAAATTTAAAGAGCAATCATCAAGATCATGGAAACCCAGAATATCACATAAATTTTTCGGAATCGTGGAAACACTAGCACCCAAATCACACAAAGCATAGCACTCATGAACTTTAATTTTTAATCTTTATAGTAGGTTCCCACTTATCATAAAGTTTTCTAGGTATATAAACTTCCAAATAATATTTTCATCATAAGATTGCATCAAGGCATCAACGATATGTTTGGTAAAAGCTTTATTTTGACAATAAGCATGAGGAGAATTCAACACGGATTGCAACAAGGAAATACAATCTATTAAAGAACAATTATCATAATTAAATTCCTTGAAATCCATAATAGTGGGTTCAATGCTATTTAAAGTCTTGACCTCTCCAATCCCACTTTTACGAAATTTAGCATCAAGATCTAAAAACTCTGAATCATTGGGACGCCTTTTAACTGAAGTTGACTCATCTCCAGTCCCATCATTATTAAGATTCATATTGCAAAACAAAGATTTAATAGGGGACACATCAATAACTTTTAGATCTTCATCATTATTTTCATGGAAACTAGAAGAACACGCTTTTACAAAGCAATCTTTCTTAGCATGCAATCTAGCGGTTCTTTCTTTGCACTCATCAATGGAAATTCTCATAGCTTTGAGAGACTCATTGATATCATGCTTAGGAGGAGTAGATCTAAGTTTCAAAGAATCAACATCAAGCGAAAGTCTATCAATGTTCCTAGCCAAATCATCAACTTTAAGCAATTTTTCTTCAAGCAAAGCATGAAAATTCTTTTGAGAGATCATAAATTATTTAACACTATTCTCAAAATCAGAGGGCATCTTATTAAAATTACCATAAGAATTATTGTAGGAATTTCCATAATTATTAGAGGAATTACTAGGGAACGGTCTAGGATTAAAGTTTCCTCTATAAGCATTGTTACCAAAATTATTCCTACCAACAAAATTTACATCCATAGATTCATTATTATTCTCAATCAAAGTAGAAAAAGGCATATCATTGGGATCATTAGGAGCACTCTTAGTAGCAAACAATTTCATAAGTTCATCCATCTTTCCACTCAAAACATTAATTTCTTCTATAGCATGCACTTTTTTACTAGTAGATCTTTCGGTGTGCTATTGAGAATAATTAGCCATAATGTTATCAAGGAGTTTAGTAGCTTCTCCTAAGGTTATTTCCATAAAAGTGCCTCCCGCGGCCGAATCTAAAAGATTTCTAGAAGCAAAATTCAATCTGACATAAATTTTTTGTATGATCATCCATAAATTCAAACCATGAGTAGGGCAATTGCGAATCATTAATTTTATTCTTTCCCAAGATTGGGTAACATGCTCATGATCAAGTTGTTTAAAATTTATAATATTGTTCCTAAGAGAGATGATCTTAGCGGGAGGAAAATACTTAGAGATAAAAGCATCTTTGCACTTATTCCAAGAATCAATACTTTTCTTAGGCAAAGACGAAAACCAAATCTTAGCACGATCTCTAAGTGAAAATGGAAATAACTTCAATTTAAAAATATCATTATCCGTATCTTTCTTCTTTTGCATCTCACACAAATCAACAAAGTTGTTTATATGGGTAGCAACATCTTCACTAGGAAGGCCGGATAATTGATCTTTCATAACAAGATTCAGCAAAGCAACATTGATTTCACAAGACTCAACATCATTAAGAGGAGAAATCAGAGTACTAAGGAAATCATTATTATTGGTATTGGAAAAGTCACACAATTTGGTATTATCTTGCGCCATCGCGACTAGCAATCCAACACACAAGCAAACAAAAAGGCAAGCGAAAGAGAGAGGAGATTGGGAAAGAGAGGGCGAATAAAACGGCAAGGGTGAAGTGGGGGAGAGGAAAATGAGAGGCAAATGGCAAATAATATAATGCGAGGGAGATGAGTTTGTGATGGGTACTTGGTATGTCTTGACTTGAGCGAAGACCTCCCCGGCAATGGCGCCAGAAATCCTTCTTGCTATGTCTTGAGCTTGTGTTGGTTTTCCTTGAAGAGGAAAGGGTGATGCAGCAAAGTAGCGTAAGTATTTCCCTCAGTTTTTGAGAACCAAGGTATCAATCTAGTAGGAGGCTCCTCAGAAGTCTCACGCACCTACACAAACAAACAAGAACCTCGCAACCAACGCAATAAAGGGGTTGTCAATCCCTTCACGACCACTTGCTAAAGTGAGATTTGATAGAGATAATATGATCAGATAAATATTTTTGGTATTTTTATGATACAGATTGGAAAAGTAAAGATGCAAATAAAAGTAGCACTACAAAAAAAATACACTTCCGTGATGATACGTGTTTGTCACAGTAGGTCGCATTTTTTGTCATGCATGTACATCCATGACGACTTTATGACAGAATCAAGATAGTCATACCTGTGTTGTCGTAGAAGTGTTCCATGACATTACCAAAATTATCATCACGGAAGTGTCCACTTCCATGACGATAAATCGTGCGTCACAGAAGTGCTTTCGTCAAGGGTGACCGACACGTGGCATCCACCGTAAAGGAACGCCGTTAAGCTATCGGGTCGGGTTTTGGATCTGATAACCCGTTAATAGCCCCGACCAATGGGGATTTTCCACATGTAAAATCATCATTGGCTGGAGGAAACACGTGTCGGCTCATCGTTGGACCGGATGTCATCCACTCATTGGATAGAAGGCGCCTATGATACGTCCACACGTGGAACGGCCCAACAGAGGCCCATTCCTGTGAAAAGGTCGGCCCATTTGACTTGGTTAAAAGGTGGCAGCCCGGCCCATGGAAAGCCTGTTAACGGCCTGTTCACATATAGCCTGTTAACGGCCTGTTCGCATATAGCCCATTTACAGCCCGCTAACCCAAGGCCCATTACGCCCTATCCGAATTAGGCCCAGTAGCGTCATCTGGGCCATCCAATATGATTCCAGCCCGTTTTCACTTCTGGCCCATGTATGGCCTATGACGTCTTTCGACACGTATGAGGCCCTTTGTAACTCTTGGCCTATTAACGGCCCGTGGTGAAACTGGCCCGTAATGAACAATGTATCACTTTACACCCATTAACGACCCGTGGTGAAACTGGCCCGTAATGAACAATGTATCACCTTAAACCCATTAACGGCCCGTTATTCCGTTGGGCCATTTCCAGCCCATGTTATCTTTTGGCCTTCTCAAAGCCCATTTATTCTTGGGCTCATTTACAGGATTCGTTTACTTATGGCTCGTTACTGTCATTTTCTGCTTGTGGGCCAAATTCAGCCCGTGGTTACAGTCGGCCCGTTTGTGGTCTATTAATACGTTGGGCCGTTTTCATAGCGTCATCAAATATGGCCTATTAACGATGGCCCACTATGGTCGGCCCATGAACAGACGATTCCAACTCTAGCCCGTTTACGGCCATAATGCGGTATGTTTGGTCCATGTTTGGCCAATCGATCATACAGCCCGTATAAGGCCCATTGATGAAACGGCCCACAGAAGGCCCATTGTTTCTACAGCCCGTAGAAGGCCCATTGTTTCTACGGCCCGTAGAAGGCCCACTGTTTCTATGGCCAGTAGGAGCCCAGTGTCACTACAGTAAATATTAGCCCATGGTTATTGTGGCCTAGTTTTAAAAAATAGGTTATTGTAGCCACTAGCAAACCGGGGAAAAATAACTGCAACGACTACAAGCAAACAAATAAACAAGACAACAAGGAAGTAAATAAGCAAGCAATTAACGCTAGGCGAATCACGACTATTACACATATTACATCCACTGGGCATCAAAGTTCGCCACCAGTGCAAATATAGGGAACAAAGCAGCATATCATATACACTGATTGTCAAAGTTGGCGACCAGCGCAAATAAATGCCACAGCAAAACAAATCCAGAATTGAAACCACTTCAGAAGATCTCAAGAAACAATATCCTGGGTACCCATAATGCTGGCAAGATGCTTGGCAATCTTATTAACTTTCTCTTGTTTGGCGCTTAAATCCTCTAGCGCTTGCTGTTGCACCATGAAATATGCATCTGAATTCTGCAGGGACTTCCTTAGTCCTTCAGCTTCCTATCGCAGCACATCTGATCGATGTCTTTCAACTTGAAGTTGAGACTCAAGAAGACGAACTGATTCAGGCAGTGAGTTCGAAGAGCTTGTGCCAGCAGTAGTGGCTAGTAACTCGAACACTACATCAAGACAGGACTTTTGGGTTCTCTCACTGTCGTCAAGATAGTTTTTATCAGCTTTCTTGGAGACCAATAGGGATATCTCAGTATCTTGGACCTTATCTGCATTACTTCCTTTACCATTGGATAACGCGATACTATTCTCCAATATTTTGTCCGCATTCTAAAAGAGAAACAAGCAGACACATCACATGTTTACCATGTTGTATATGAAACTCATTTTGGTAAATGAGTTCAGTAGTAAAGTGGACAGGATAACAGCATGAAACAAACATATATCTATGTACCATGATCACTTTATGGTCTATATCATTCTAGTTTTTGTTGCCAAATCAAGATAGAGACACAATTCAAATAATATTTGTTCAAGACAAAGCAGAATAGACAGAATATAAGTGTGGGTAACTATAGAGAAATAGCAACACTTGTAATGTGCATGACATGAGAACATAACTGTTTATTCAATTGAAACTGAAATCAACATAGAGCAGGTTACAACAGCAAACCAGTTAAAGAAACATGTTTAAAACATACCTGTTGCGCCATTGGAGTTTCAATTCCATCCTTCAAATTTGAAAATAGTTGGTATGAGTAAATACAGTAATGCAAGAGCAAAGGAGTATGAACCATAGCTATAGAACCTGACCTGAGAACAAATCTTCTTCTCCTTTAAGCGTTGAGTTGGGATTCAGAGTGGTGGTCCTCGTGCTTTGGGCACTGCAGTTCCCTTACTAACTGCTCGTGTTTGGGTGCTCTGTGGTGGAGACGGTGCTATGTCAACTGGAACTGGGTTACTATCTGCCGGGGTTGGGGTTAGAAGGGGTGTAGCTGGTTCTCTGTCCAACTCGGTAGGGGTACAATCTGCGAGAGTCTGGGTTATGTGTGGTGGATCTGGTCCTTCGGCAAGTACAACCGTGGTTCTATCTGCATCAACTGGTAGCACTGTCTTTTTTGAAGACCGTGTTGTTACTCCCTTAGATACTGCCATCACGCTCTCCAATTCAAATGGCTGATAAACAAGAAAAGTAATTGAAAGTATAGACATTGTATGATAGACAGGTGCAATGGATAGTGGGGAATAAAAGAGGGCATGAAATAATTCATATTTATGTTGTCTAACCAAACAGGATAGCATGACACAATTTCACATATATGATGGCTAACTAAACAGGATAGCATGACACAATTTCACTTTATGATGGCTAACTAAAAAAGATGAAAAGACATAATTCAAAATATGAGACTATGTAAACAGGATAACATGACATAACTATATAATGTGTTTATTAAATAGGTTGGCATGCCATAATTCACATACATTCACGGATAGAATGCCATAATTCAAAATATGATGACTGTAAACACTAAACAGGATGAGATGATATAACTATATGGTGTCTTTATTAAATGGGTTGCCATGCCATAATTCAGATAGATGATGTGTATGTACTATGTAAACATGATGGCATGATATAATTCAAATATATGATTTATATAGTAAGCAAGTAAGTAGATGGCAATCCATATATAATGTAAAAACTAAGCAATGCAAGACAACATGCATGACATGGGTAATATAACCCTGCCAAGTTTGAGCATAGACCTCAGGGGGAAAATAGGACTGGTCATCAGTCTCTGAATCCTCCTCTGAGGAGCTCTCTGTAACCAGCAAGATGTCTGCTTCAGCAGGTAGCATTGTCTGCTCTGAATACCTCGTTTTCACTCCAGATACTTCCATCACCACTTCAAATGGCTGATGCACAGGAAGAGTAGTTGAATATACAAACGTTGTCGACAAATGGAACACGTAATACAAAAAAATTATAGCATGATATAATTCACATACATGATGATTGGCTAAACAGCATGGTATTGCGTAATTCACATAAATAATGCCTTTGCAACAAGATATCATTGTATAATGCACATATATAATGTCTTGCAACAAGATGAAAATGCATAATTCACATATATGGTAATTAGACATTGAACAGGTGGCATTCACACAAAGCATGTCTAAACTAATCAAATGACATAGCAATGCGAGACACCATACACACGATATGAGCAACATAACCCTGCCAAGTTAGAGCATACACCTCAGGGGGGAATAGGACTAGTCATCTGTCTCTGAATCCTCCTCTGAGGAGCAATCCGTAACCAACGAGATATGCGCTTCGTCAGATAGCATAGTCTGCTCTGAAGACCTTGTTTTCACTCCAGAATTTGCCATCACCGTGTCAAATGGCCGATGCACACGAAGAGCAGTTGAATGTACTAACATTGTTGACAAATGTAATATGTAACGAAAAAAAGGATGGCCTGATATAATTTACATATAGGATGACTGGCTAAGTAGGATGGCATTGCAAAATTCACATATATGATGCCTGGCTAAACAAGATGGTGTTGCATAATTCACATAAACGATGAATAAACTAAACAGATGGCATTCGCACAAAGGATATCTAAACTAAGCAGATGACATATCTGATGTATAAAGTAAGCAATGCAAGCCACCATATGCATGATATAACAAACATCAGCATGCCAAGTTAGAGCGAAGACCTCAGGGGGTAAATAGGAGTTGTCTTCTCCTTCTGAGTCCCCCTCAGAACAGATATCTTCCTCTCGATTACAATCCAAAATGCGTGGAGGGGGGCTGCCTTTGTGCCTACCATGGAGCGATGTCTGCATGAAATTTTATTGCTACGCAAGGCTCGTCTCTTTTGCTCTACATGTCCAGTTCCATTGTTTACAATAACTGTCATGCATAGGAATAAAACATAGTGAGATTATGTAAGGAGTGCATGCAAAAAATCAGAGTGATAGTAGCAACCTGTGGATAGACCCAAAACCAATAATAGCAGGCAGATAATGGTTTTAGTTAAAAAATACAAATAATGGCTTCTTTACTGTTTGTTTCCAACCCAACATGAAACTCATAGTAGACACTGGAGATTAACCAGATAGTAGATAGATACTATTGATAACGGCCCCGATATGTACCCCACAACCATTTAAAAACTCAAGTTTGACCATTAGTTTGGAGCTGACTCAGAGTCTAATCGGTGAACAGGACGATAAAGTAGCATGTAATATTAAGCGATGCATAACGTAAGCAGACACGAAAGAGTGTGACCTCTCTTGCAGACCCGTGTAGTCCTCGAGGTCATCTGATCGGTTGATGATGGTAATGTAGTTTTCATGGCTGCTGGCGGCGGGGAAGAAGATCTGAGGTGGCGAAAGACAGTCTGGAGGCCGGATCCCTGCTGTCATTGGAGTAGCTGAGCTAGGGTGGACGACGGCGCAGCAGGAGCGGGACAAACCACGCAAGGTTTTCTTTGACAACTATCTGTAAGAGAAGTAATTCTGTAAGGGCTCGTTTGAATTGGAGGATTCCAACAATGCAGGGATAGGAAATAGACAGGAATATGATAGGAATGCACGTGCAAAACAGAGAATTTAAAAACACAAGATTTCTGCCAATTTGGTTGTTTGATTCACAACAATTGTAAGACCACAGGATGCAAAGAAGCATGGTGAGATTAAGTCAAACCACAAGAAAATGTACGGTTATAATGCTATTATGCTACTATCTCTTAGTCTTGTGCTTCATGAATAGGAATTTGAAAAGGAGGACAAGTGAAAATTAAAATTCCTACATTTTTTCTTTCAAGGAGACACTAAAGGAACAAATCCGTGTGCTCAGTGGACAATATATATAACATGTAGAGTAAAAAAGAGATGCAACAAGTGTACAACCTCTTTGGCGAAGCCATGTCGATCTTAGCGTGATTGGGTTGGCCGGTGAGGATACTCCGACTGACTTTGCTGTCGGAGGAGGGGAAGAAGATCTTAGGCGTCTAGAGATGGAGCCCGAGGTACTTTTCCGCTGTGATGGAGGGCTTTGTCGTTGGAGCAGCTCCGGTGAGTTGTACGACGCCGAGGCTGAAGCAGGACAAGAGGGACAACGAACAACCTTAACCTGAGTGGAATTCTAATAGCATCTCTAATACATGACGTAAAATACATAACCACAAAGTGCTAGATGTAAAATACATCAGCCGCTCATCTATGAACTTAACTGTCGAGACTGAATTAACTGTCGAAACTGAACTTAACTGTCGAAACTAAACTTAACTGTTGAAACTGAATTTTGCTGGTGAAACTGAATTTTGCTGTCGAAACTGAACGCACTAGCAAGGTGAGGCTACACGTCGATCGACTGACTTTTCAATCTCTGGTCAGTCGATTTTGCAGCCGTTGGATGCGAAATCAAGGGCCTGCGGTTCATCTTCAACCTCCACCCCCCTGAGCCGCCAGCCATCACCGGCCAAACAGTAGCCCCCCGCCGCCCGCGGCCGGCGGTGCGCCGCCCCGCCCGCCCAAAAAACACTCCCCACCGCCGGTTCGCCGCTGCCCCGACCATCCCTCTAGGCCCCCACCCCCCCGTGCCGAGCTTTTTCGCTCGCGATCCCCATGCCACCGCCCCGCCAACGCCCCGCCACCGCCGGCGCCCACTGCCCCCACCTTGAACCCTAAGATAGATAGTGGGGTAT
>NC_057798.1:415319297-415322045 GCF_018294505.1 Triticum aestivum
CGATTCAGTCGACTGAAGTGTAGCTAAATCGGAGCAGCATCGCAAGCAAGAGCAAGAGCGAGAGCAGCAGCGCTAGCAAGAGAAATAGCAAGAGCAGACCAGGCAGGGGACCGAGAGCAAGAGCAGAGCAGCAGCGTGAGCGAGAGCTAAAGCAGCAGCAGCTGCTACTGATGTGGACGTCGCCGCCGAGGGAGCGACACCATGAAGGAAGTGGCCGGCGACACCGCCGTGGATGGAGCCGCGCCATGTCGGCTCGGGACCGAGTGCCGGCAGCATCGTGAGATCGAATCAAGAAGAAAATGCGGCGATTAGTGTACAACCTCTTTGGTGGCGCTGATTAGGCCGCAGCTTCATCCGAGGAAACGGTGATGATGATGCTCTTCCGGTGGTGTAGGTGAAGATGGCGGTGTGGGAATGCAGGTGGCGCGAAAGACGAGGGGAACGTCGGGGCAACTCCTTGGAGGTGGAGGACGGGGTGGGTGAACCGACGGGACGATGAGATCGACGACGGATCCTCATCCGTACGATGGATGAGGGACGTTGAGGTGTTGCTGTGGACGACGTTGTCGGGGAAGAGGCTCCGGCTGGGTGGTGGACGGAGCAGGGTGTGGGGTTTCGTCGCAGGTTTTCGCGGCCTCGGTGTACGATTGGGTGGGCGGATGGGATGGCAGTGGGGAACCATGGCTTAGGGATGCGCTTGTCCGAAATGTGGGGTAACTTATGAAAGTACCCCCACCGATTTGAGGCGGTTCTTTCGGTTTAGGGGTACCACGGGCATTTCGCGTGTCGGGATTTCACAGGACGTGGGAGTTTTCGTGCGCGTTGTAATTTTGGAATAGCAAGGCGTGGGTTGAGATGAAGGGAGTTGTCGGAGCACAACGAGACAAAAATATATCTTAAATATTTCGGGCTAACAAGGTGCTGGTTGAAATTTCCGGACAAGCCTAACTGTACTGTACCAAATCAGTGCGCACTACAAATGTCATTCAAAACTTTGAATTCATGTTATGTTCAATTAAAATATTTCGCTATGTGTATAATGCATGCAACCTACTACTCAAATGAACATTTTAGTGCATTCCAAACGTATACACTACCGCTTCAATATGAACTAAATTTGAATTTGTTTCTCTATTTGAATAAGATCTACTAATTATTGTTGTGAAGTCAAAGCATTTGAATTCGTTTCTCTGTTTTAATAAGATCTACAATCATCATTATTGTCAAGTTAAACCATCGTTTGTGTATTATCTTCACAATAAACCACATGATTAGTCTCGAGTTACATATGAACTATGTGTACTATATGAACTCGAACTCGATTTTTTGAATCCACTTTATTTTGATTTCTAATCACATTACATTTCTAGCGCTAGCTAGATCTTCATAATCTAAACCATGTCTCATATGTATAATGTGTTTATCACATTATGTATGGTGCCCCGCCCCCTATGCCTACAAGTATTTAGATGTGAGTTGCAAACACCACACATTACCACAAATTCAAATAAAATGTGAGAATGTTCGATATATAGTATTGTTTAGATTGTTCGATATTCAGTTGTAAGCTGCAAATGCCACACATTATCACAAATTCAAATAAAATGTGAGATTGTTTGATGTATAGTATGGTTTAGATTGTTTGCCATTTAGCTGTGAGTTGCAAATGCCATGCATTATCACATTATGGTATAACATGTGCACAACACGTGTATCACCGCTATATTCATGCATGCAAGATCTAAAACACTATGATCTCCTATTCAAATATATGAATCTGCTTTCATATCAAATTATGATCATTGTTAGTGTCTTACACCCACACAATCCTCTAACCTTTGTAGCTACCACTAACTTTCTCTCATGCATGCACACGCCCTCCTCGCCCTCCCCCTCCCTCGGCATTCTATCCACCGGGCACATTCATTTTTTTTCTTTAGGTCGTTCTCCCAGAGTCTCCACAACTCATTTTCGACAAACACCGATCGATAAACCTCTCCAGCGAAGCCTGCCTACAACATACACACACACCTTCAATCTCCTCCTTTATGTGTCCTTGCCTCGTGTCTCTCATACGGTCACACACACGTGTAAACTCTCGCCCCTCTTTTCATCGATCTCACAACCGCACACTCCTCCCCCAATCTAGCTAGTAGTTGGGCCTCTCGCAACACCTCCTAGATCCATTCTCTCTGTCTATCCGTCTCGCTGGGCCTTATTTGCCTCTAACAAATGGACGTACACCGACCGATCTCTCGATATACATATAGCTAGCTAGGTCCTTATAACTCGTTTTTACCCATGCGTCGATCGATCTACCTCATTAGTTGTGTCTCTCCCTTCCTCCGACAAGCAACAATTGATCTACCGATCTAGTTAGGTTTGCTTACCAAACACATGGTTCCCCTTCATCATCCATGGATGCGTCCCGACAGATCTATCATGCACAGGCACACATAGAAACACATCCCCACTCTTATTGATAACATTACAGTTCCACCCTCAGTTTGTCTAGTAGGCCTCTCCCACCATCTCCGAGAAGCAACTCCATCACCCATACAACACTCTATCCCTCTCCCTTCCTCTCTCTCTCCTCTCTCTCTCTATCCCATCATATTTTCCGTCCTTCAGTTATGTATGGATGTCGACCGATCTCCCTCAAGACATAGTTGGGTCTCTCCTTCTCAACACATATACGAGTCATTCTACCTATATAGTTAGTCCTCTGCCTACCCCTCCCCCCACCCC
>NC_057798.1:415322336-415356021 GCF_018294505.1 Triticum aestivum
GACATGTGCCCTCTAACATTTCGGTAGGCCAGTCGCCCTATATCTTTGACTTGCACACACACACAATTTCGATGGCTCTCTTCATTGATATCGCACCCACCCACTTGATCCTCTCTTCGACTCTATCGATAGCTATGACCCCTCCCTCTCTTCTCGTGGATTGCTCGACCCTCTATGTATGATATGGATAGGCCTCCATTTAACACACATTGCATGCAAAATTTTGTTTGAGATGTCATCGACACATATTCCCACAAATAATTCACGAAATCAACCCCCCACCCCACCCCCACCCCCATCCCAAAACAAAATACACTCACGAACGCGGTTGTATCTCTCACACACACCCACGTAGGTGGGGGACGTGCACGAAGAGAAGAGGTGCATGCACGGCGCACGTACTCCCGTCTCTTTCCCAACCACACCCGCACGGGTACACGGTGGAGCTCATTTCTGTATGAAAAAGGCAGCCCACGTGGTAATTTGGCACGTGTACTCGTTGTCCACTTGGAGGAGGGAGGATCGTCTACCACGGGTGAACAAACAAATTGCTACTTGACGCATTATGTTAAATTAAAAAAAGAGGCAAACCATGTGAGGCCTACCTTAGAGGCAAGGCTCTATACACTGGAGTACTTTTGATGTGTCCCATCAACTCACAGAACGAGGAGAAGCTTGCTTAGTACGCCGTCTCCCCCGCCCATGGGCGCGGTGGCTCACAGGATGAGGTGAAGCTTGCTCCGCCTTACGCTCGCTCCCTCGCCCATGCGCGCGGTGGCTCGGAGGACGAGGAGAAAAATTTACTACTCCCTCCGTTTACTCCTCATCCCTACTACCTTGGTTATAGAGATTATATCATATTGTTTGGAATATATATGTCCTTTAGTAGATTTCAATATGAACTACTAGTACATACTCCAAACACTGATGTATATAGACATATTTTAGAGTGTAGATTCACTCATTTTGCTCCGTATGTAGCACTCTCCCTCGCCCCTCGACCCTCGCCCACGTGGTGGACGTGCATCAATTCATTCGGTCTCATATAGCCGAACGATATACTGCACTACCATTATTGCTTGACTTCCCGAAGGGGCGAAGAGCCAATCGCAAGGTTAATATTTTGGATATGCCAAGCGCAAGGTTATAGGAGAACGAGTAGTAGGTGCCGCGTCATTTATAAATAAAGTTTTTTTTCTTCAATGGCACGTACGCAATATGATAGGTTCATATGGAGAGAAAAGGAAACCGCTCCACTATATACATAGTCAGGATAGGCCAGCCTACACGATTGCTTGCTGGGGTTGCTCTCTTCACACACTCACACACAAAACAACTATGGCCACATCTCTAACATCCCGGCGGATCACGTCCGCTTGGGGAAGGGGTGGATGCTTAGTGTAGATGCGGTGGCCGTCGCCGACGGCGAAAACCCACTATTGGCACGTCCTGATCAGGGGTCCCCGCCGTTCTCTCTCACAAAGCCGGTGAGGTTGCCTTCGTCCCTTGCTCACTGCCGCGACGTGGGCAGTTGCCGCCTCCCGCCGCCCTCCTCAAGGTTGAGCTACGTCCCTCAGGTACAACTCCCTTTATAGCCGGCTTGCACCACTGCTCCAGGTGCCCACATCACTCCCAGTGGATATTTCCCTACTTCTTTGCCCCGCACATACCTCTACTGACTTCTACGTACTTTATTTGTGATGAGTTTATGTCTCATCAACTAGCTTCAGTAATCTTATTCTAATCACGCTTCTTTAATTTCTTTACCACATGGATGCTCATCTCAATTTTGGTGAAACTGCACAAAATGATCCGATGGTCAAAAGGTTGCAAACTTCATTTATTAGGAAGCTCGAACTTTGCCAGCAAATTGAAACCTGGTCAGGGTTCATGGTTCAAGGGCTAGGGACTGCATGGATCGTTTTTTTATTTAGCTGTCTCTGTTCCGAAATAAGTGCCAACTTTAGTAGTAGTACAACTTTGTACTAAAGTTTGCACAAAGTTGAGACACTTATTTTGGAACGGAGGGAGTACATATTTGCTATGATCTGTCAATCATTGAGATGCACTAGCATGCATGTTAGTCTCCTTTGTATTTGATGAAATGTTGCAACGGGCAACCTTGGACGCAAGATACATGTAACAGAAGCTAGAAGCTTCATAGCATTGTACAAATTTATCTCGTTGATAAACTACAGTACGTACTATACTAGTACTTCCTCCGTTCCTAAATATAAGTCTTTGTAGAGATTTCACCATGAACCACATGCGGATGTATATAGATGGATTTTAAGTGTAGATTCATTCACTTTGTTCCGCATGTAATTCACCTAGTGGAATCTCTACAAAGACTTATGTACTAGTAATAGCTAGCCCCCACCACTAGGAATTCTCTATCCTCTCTGTCGGTGTCAAAACCGGCGGATCTCGGGTAGGGGGTTCCGAT
The DNA here is from genome assembly GCF_018294505.1 of Triticum aestivum. Lineage (NCBI taxonomy): Eukaryota > Viridiplantae > Streptophyta > Magnoliopsida > Poales > Poaceae > Triticum > Triticum aestivum. Next base: position 415,324,783 of record NC_057798.1, read on the forward strand.
CTATGCGTCTAGGCGGATGGTAACAGGAGACGAGGGACACGATGTTTTTACCCAGGTTCGGGCCCTCTTGATGGAGGTAAAACCCTACGTCCTGCTTGATTAATATTGATGATGTGGGTTACAAGAGTGGATCTACCACGAGATCAAGGAGGCTAAACCCTAGAAGCTAGCCTATGGTATGATTGTTGTTCGTCCTATGGACTAGGGCCATCTGGTTTATATAGACACCGGAGAGGGCTAGGGTTACACAGAGTCGGTTACAATGGTAGGAGATCTACATATCCGTATCGCCAAGCTTGCCTTCCACGCCAAGGAAAGTCCCATCCGGACACGGGACGAAGTCTTCAATCTTGTATCTTCATAGTCTTGGAGTCCGGCCGATGATGATAGTTCGGCTATCCGGACACCCCCTAGTCCGGAACTCCCTCAGTAGCCCCTGAACCAGGCTTCAATGACGACGAGTCCGGCGTGCATATTGTCTTCGGCATTGCAAGGCGGGTTCCTCCTCCGAATAATTTATACAAGATTGTGAACCCCAGGATAGTGTCCGGCTCTGCAAAAATAAATTCCACATACCACCATAGAGAGAATAATATTACACAAGATCAATCTGCTGACTTATTCTGTGGCGTGACGTCACACCACTTCCAAGCCTTTACTCGAATTGTTTTTATTGTTCCACCTCAGCGCGTTTAGCGAGGCGGTTTCCTTGGCACGTCTTGTCGAAGCAGAGATCGTGTTCCCCTTATTCCGGGATTCCCATCAATAAGGGCATGGGTAACCCAACCGCGCCATTGATTGTGACGCTTGGGAGATAAGGGAGTTTTACCAGGCCGGTGGGGACGCGTTTTTCTGTCCGCCCATATAAGGGGATAAAGATCCAACCTTTTTACCTGCGCCTTCTTCCTCCTTGGCTTATCCATCTCTGCGAACTCGAGCTCCAGCGCCCAAGTCCGCACTTCTCACCTCAACCTTCTCCAACTATGTCCGGAGCGGGAGGCAAGTGGATGGCCTCCTCCGTCACGGAGGGGCAGATCCAGAAGCTGCGCGATGTCGGATACTTGTCCAGCGACATCGCGCATCGGCTCCCCGACGAGGGAGAGCTCATCCCCACCCCCAGGCCCCATGAGAGGGTAGTGTTTCTTCCCCATTTCCTCCGCGGACTGGGCTTCCCACTTCATCCCTTCGTCCGGGGGCTCATGTTCTACTACGGCCTGGATTTCCATGATCTGGCCCCGAATTTCATCCTCAACATCTCGGCGTTTATCGTCGTGTGCGAGGCCTTCCTCTGCATCCAGCCCCACTTCGGCTTGTGGCTCAAGACCTTCAGTGTCAAGCCGAAGGTTGTGAAGGGCAGCCAAGCGGAGTGCGGAGGCGCCATGGTGGGCAGGATGTCCCACGTTACGTGGCTGGAAGGCACCTTCGTGGAAACCATTAAGGGGTGGCAATCGGGGTGGTTCTACATCACCGAGCCGCGTGACGCCGATTGGGCAGCGGCCCCCGAATTTAGATCCGGCATCCCTACAAAGCTCACCTCCTGGAAAGAGAGTGTCCTGATCTGGGGGAATTCGGAGGAGCTGACCGGACTCCAAGCTTGTATCCAGAAGCTGGCGGACAAGAAGCTCAAGCTTGTCAACGTAGTCCAGGTCATGCTCATCCGCCGGATTCTCCCGTGCCAACGACGGGGTTTCAACATGTGGGAGTTCGATCCAGCATAGCACCAGACCCTGAGCGGGCTCTTCGACACTATGTGCGAAGATGTCTGGAAGGTGTTGTTCAAGGGCGCCGAAGCTCCCGCATCCGCTACCAAAGATCGCGGATTCCGCTCGCAGCGTCCGGCTGACGAGGTAAGTGGTTTTGCCACTTGTTTTCCATAGTTTGACTCTATGCGGGATCTAAACTCCCTTTACCTTTGACAGGACTGGCTAGCGAAGGCCGAACGGACTATCTGTCCGGCCCCATTGCCAAAGGACCCAGCGGACGCCCGCCTAACGGGGCTGCTGGCCCCGGCACCTCATGTGGTGCCGGAGAAGAAGGCTAAGAAGAAGGCCACGGGGACTTAGAAGAGTTCCTGTTTTCAGGTGCTATCGGATGATGAATCCGAGGCCGACTCCTCCCACCAAGGCGAGGAGGAGAAGAAAGCCTCTCCCCAGCGGAGGGAGGGAAGAAAAGGAAGGCCTCCCCAACAAGGGAGGCCGAAGGGTCCAAGAAGGGAAAAACTCTTCCCCCGGACCGCTCCGCCAACGCCAGTGATGACGACGAGGACTGGCCTCCAAGGGCCAAGCCCCTGGCGAGATCGTAAGTATCCGGACTCCCAAATAACTTCAAGGTTTTTTCTTTTCGCCACATAATGTCTTTCTAATGCCGCATACAACCCTGCAGTCCACCCAAGGATGATCTTCCCGTTTCGTCGAGCGGGTCCTTGGGTGCGTCGGATATGGATTCCCTTCCGACTGCCTCCACCCCCTGTGCCACGGACGACGCCGAGGTGGGGTCCCAGGAAGGGACCTACCAGGAGGAGGAGGCCCTAGAGGTGTCGCAGGATAACCTCCCGGACTTTGCACCGGACTCAGCCCCGGAGCCCACAGTGGCTCCGGAGTCCGGCGGGCGACCCCTTCGTAAGAAGGGCAAGACCGCGACGCCGGCTGCCTCCGTCCAACCAGAGGTGCCGGATAATTTGCTGGAGGCGCTCAACGGCGCCTCCATCGAAGAGGAACACCACACTATTATGAGTGCGGTGATTCAGAAGGTTCAGCTCGCCAAGAGCGGGCTGACCGAAGCCTGCAGCAGCCTTCTAACAGGCTTTGAGGTAAAAATTTCAATATATGTAAAATGGTACCGCATAGACAGTAGCCCCTGATGCTCGGTTCGGTGTTCAGAAAGAAATGCCGGACTGAGGATCTTTAGAAAGATAAACACAGGAGACATGAAAATATGTCAATATGGGATTGCAGGCTGTGCTACTGACCTCCGCCGCACTGACTGCGGAGGTCAATACTTTGAAGGAAAACCTCGAGCGGTCCGAGAACGAGCTCGGCCGTGCCAAGAAGCAGCTCGAGGAAAAAGAAGGTGAGTAATACCTTATGAAAATTGTACCTTACAGAAAAGGATTTGGTTGCAAGAAAAATGACAAGGATAACTTGGGTATTGCAGGGGCCACTAACGAGGTGGCGACCCTGAAGGAGGTGGTGGCCGCGGCCGAACGCAATGCGGCCGCGGAGCGCACCGAGCGAGAGAGGTAGGAGGCGCGGGTGGCGGAGGTACAGCAAGAGCTCCAGGATCTCGTGAAAAAACATGAGAGCTTGGAGCGTGACTCGAAGACTCGAGAGTCTGAGCTTGCAACGGCTCTTGAGAGTGCCAAAGCCGCTAAGGCCGAAGCCTACAAGGCCCTCCAAGAGATTGAGGCGGTGAAGAAAATAGCAGCGGGTAAGGCATTTTTCATGCAAAGTAAGCATGGGAGTGTTAATTACCTGTTGCTTACCCAAATTCGGAGCTCTCCAGGAGCATTCACAGATCTTCCTCGCAGCGTGTCCGATGCTGCCGCATTTTATCGGGCCGAGGAGGGGAGCTCGATGGAGAAGGTCTTCTGGTCTCAGTATGCTGAGGCCGGACATCTGGTGCCCCTTAGCGACCACCTGAAGCGGCTGGTCGATCTCCACAAGGCGACCGAACAGGCCATGAAGGGCCTCATAGTTCGGCTGTGGCCTAAGGAGGCCATGCCTGGGAGCTACTTCGGCCTAGTGCGGCAGCTGGTGGATGCGTGCCCGTGGGTTGAAGTCATCAAGCATTCCGCTTGTATTGAAGGTGCCCGTCGGGCCCTTGCCCGCGCAAAGGTGCACTGGGGCAAGATGGATGCCCAGAAGCTCGTGACGGACCCGCCACCAGAGGGCAAGGAGCATCGCACGCCCGAGATGTATTATAAGAGTGTGCTGAAGGGCGCCCGCACTATTGCGGGTGAGTGCTCCAAAGATGTAATATTTGAGTAGACTCGCATTTTGTTATCCTATGCGCTGAAAACTTGGTTCATATGCGCTTGAGCAATGCTTGTTAATTTAAAATATTACCTTCTGTGCGGCTGTTTATCAAATCTGAGAGATGGCAAGTCGTCGGCTTCAGCCCCCATGCCACGAGTGCTGGGGTGTTCGGGATAAACTCGAGCGCTCTTGTTCCCATTTTTGGGTCCATCTTGGGAGGCGCTCGACACAGCGAACAAGGCAACCGGACTTATAATGCTTGAACACTCTCATTTAGCCATAGAATTCTATAATTTTAAATTTCGGCGAAGCCCCTAGTCTTCGGAAGGCCGAATTTGGGGCGCTATCCACGCCTTGGCCGGACAATATCCGGCTCCTCGCTCTAAGCGGCATAGGTCTTTGAGGACTCGCAAAAAACCTCTCGAACAGCGACCGGCTCTCGCCTCATCATGACGGTCAGTTTTAGCTTTCTCCACTAAGGCGTTAACCCAGCTCAACTGGGGCGCAATCGCAGTGGTTCTCCCAATGCTACCTTAGCCGATATAACGGAACGTAAGGTACCAAAACATGGGAGCCGGGCAAACCCAACTATTGACCCAAGACATGATTCGGAGCCGATGCATATAGTGCTATAAGTTCGGGGTGCCGCACTTGTGAAAGTGTTCGGACTCATCACACCATAATGCGGGGAACATAAGCCCCTGGTGTGTATTAGCCGTACCAAAGTGTACGGATGCAATATGTCGTGGATGAACATATGTATGAAAAGGAAATGCAATTATAAGCAAAAAGGTGCTGCATTGTTTTATTCAATAAGTGCTACTACGAATGCAGAACGATACAAATAGTGCGATAAGCAAGGTATGGGACTGTTTAAACATGTCCCCCTCCAGGGGTAGGCTGCAGATTGGTGTATAAAAATGCTCGTAACGGAGACCACCTGTATATTCGTTGTAGCCTTTATCCTTTCCTGGCTGTTGCATCGTGAGTTCGGCAGATCTGCTGCCGGACAAGGCCTCTGACAAACGGAGTCCTATGGGTAAAAAATGAAAGGTAAAAAGAAAATAAAAAAGAACGACACACTTGAGAGCCCCTGGTGTGGTTGAGCCGCAGTCTGGGTTTATCGTGGTCGTGCCCCTCTCCCCATGCCCATGGTATCTTCAGAGTGTAATGGTGCACGTGAAGGACCTGCTTTAACGTTTCGTAGGAGCTGGGGTTGGGGCCGCACTGCTACGCGTGCTCGGAACGTGCCAGGTGGTCTTGTTGTAAGTTACTCCGGGCGCGCTTAGCTGTGTCCGGCCGCTTAAAGGCCGGACTCGAGAATTGCCTTAAGAGGCTCCATTGCACTTCTACCGCGAGAGCCGCTGTATGTTCCTCCGTGCGGAGAGAACGTTCAGTGTTTCCGTTGACCGTGATGACTCCTCGAGGGCCTGGCATCTTGAGCTTGAGGTATGCATAGTGTGGCACCGTGTTGAACTTTGCAAACGCGATGCGTCCGAGCAAGGCATGATAGCCGCTGCGGAACGGGACTATGTCGAAGATTAACTCCTCGCTTCGGAAGTTATCCGAGGATCCAAAGACCACTTCCAGTGTAATTGAGCCTATACAATTGGCTTCTACACCTGGTATGACGCCTTTAAAGGTCGTTTTGGTAGGTTTAATCCTTGAGGGGTCTATGCCCATTTTGCACACTTTATCCTGGTAAAGCAGGTTCAGGCTGCTTCCGCTGTCCATCAGGACTCTGGTTAGGTGAAATCCATCGATGATTGGGTCTAAGACCAGTGCGGCGAATCCGCCATGGCGGATGCTGGTGGGGTGGTCCCTTCGGTCAAAAGTGATCGGGCAGGAGGACCATGGATTGAACTTCGGGGCAACTGGCTCCATCGCGTAGACATCCTTGAGTGCACGCTTCCGCTCCCTTTTGGGTATGTGCGTTGTGTATATCATGTTTACCGTCTGCACCTGTGGGGGGAAACCCTTCTGTCCTCTATTGTTAGGCGGCTGGGTCTCGTCCTCGTCATCGCTATGTAGCCCCTTGTCATTGTTTTCGGCAATTAACTTGCCTGCCTGCTTGAAGACCCAACTGTCCCTGTTGGTGTGGTTAGATGGCTTTTCGGGGGTGCCATGTATCTGGCACAAGCGGTCGAGTATTCGGTCCAAATTGGACGGACCCAGAGTAGTTCTTTTGAATGGCTTTTTCCGCTGACCGGGTTTAGAGCCTCTGAATCCGGCATTGACTGCCGTATCCTCAATATGATCGCCGTTAATGCGGAGTTTGTTTTTGTTGCGACGCGGCCTGCCATTTCGGTCCTTGAAGTCCGGACTGCCAGAATTTTTGCTGAGGTTATTGCTGCGTGCTAGCCAGCTGTCCTCACCCGCGCAGAAGCGGGTCATGAGTGATGTGAGGGCTGCCATGGATTTCGGCTTTTCCTGTCCCAGGTGCCGGGCAAGCCACTCGTCGCGGATGTTATGCTTGAAGGCCGCGAGAGCCTCCGCATCCGGACAGTCGACGATTTGGTTTTTCTTGGTTAAGAACCGTGTCCAGAATTGCCTGGCCGATTCGCCTGGCTGCTGAATTATGTGGCTTAGGTCATCAGCGTCTGGTGGTCGCACATAAGTGCCCTGGAAGTTATCGAGGAATGCGGTTTCCAGGTCCTCCCAACTCCCAATTGACTCTGCTGGCAAGATGTTGAGCCAATGCCGGGCTGGTCCTTTAAGCTTGAGGGGGAGGTATTTGATGGCGTGAAGATCATCACCGCGGGCCATGTGGATGTGAAGGAGATAGTCTTCAATCCAAACCGCGGGGTCTGTTGTGCCATCGTAGGATTCAATATTGACGGGTTTAAACCCTTCGGGGATTTGATGATCCATTACTTCATCTGTGAAGCATAGTGGGTGTGCGGCGCCTCTGTACTGGGCGATATCACGACGGAGCTCAAGGGAGCTTGGTCTATTTTGTTCGGCCCGGCCGGACTTACTGTGTCTGGCGCGACGATTGTCGTCACATATCGTGGGACGCCCGCGCGATCCATAGATCGATCTTGATTGTCTTGCCTTATCCTCCAATATATCTCGCAAGTCCGGAGTGTTCCCCTGTGGCCGTGTGCTTTTCGAGCGATGCCAGGGTACGGGTCTGGTGAAGGGCCTAGAGGCCACTCTATCGTGACCACGGGGTGGTCGGTCAGCCGTATTGTCTCCTGTTGATGCGGGTTCTTAAGCCTCCTCCTCTAATCGGGGGAGCAACTTGCGCTTAGGGTAGCTTTTGGAGGGGCGTTCGAGCTCATGCTCTTCGGCCGCGAGGACTTCGGTCCATCTGTCGGCTAGCAGATCCTGATCAGCTCTAAGCTGTTGCTGCTTTTTCTTGAGGCTGTTCGCCATGGCCATAAGCCTGCATTTAAAACGCTCTTGTTCGACGGGATCCTCAGGCACGACAAATTCGTCATCGTCGAGGCTCGCTTCATCTCCGGAGGGAGGTGTATAAACTTCTACCTCTTCTCCTGCCGCTCCTTCATAAGGGCTGGCATCTTCGTCCTCCAGCGCTGCATCTTGCTGGAGCGGGTTGTCTTCGGCACTGTCCGGTGTATTATTGTCTCCGGTGCCGGAGTCTTCATTCTTGCTGTGGCGGGATTTAGAGCGGCGTCGCTGACGCCGGCGCTTGGGCTGTTTTTTGGAGGGGTCATCCTCCTCTGTTCCTTCGCTGTTCCCATCTTTTGGGATATCCACCAGGTATATGTCATACGATGAGGTGGCTGTCCAGTGCCCAGTGGGCGCTGGTTCTTGGTCGTCTCCGGCATCGTCGTCCATACCATCGATGTCCTCAGAGACGTAGTCTAGCATGTCGGTTAAATCATCGACAACGGCTACCAAGTGGGTGGTGGGTGGGCTTTGAATTTCTTCGTCGTCCACGTCCCAACCGTCCTGACCACAGTCCAGCCAGGGCTCTCCTGATAACGAGAGATATTTTAGCGAACTCAAGATGTCGCCGAAAGGTGAGTGTTGAAAGACGTCCGCTGCAGTGAACTCCATGATCGGCGCCCAATCGGATTCGATCAGGGCGGGCGCGGGAGGTTCGGAGTCCGGCGAGGAGTCCAGCACCTTGGAGTCATGAGCTTTATGAGGGACAAAGTCAATGTTCGGCTCTATCACCGTAGAGGTTGCAGCCCCCGAGGCGGTGTCTAGGCATCCATCCTCGATCTGCGCGACCGGCTCCGAATTGAGGATCGGAGCGAGCTCGAGTGCGGCCTCCAGGGTACTGTCCGGCGGCAGAGCTAAATCATGCCCGACGTGACAGTGCGGCACGCTCGGCTGTGGCTCGAATCCATCGAAGATCAAGTCCCCGCGGATGTCAGCCGTGAAGTTCAAACTTCCAAATCTTACCTGACGGCCAGGGGCGTAGCTTTAGATCTGCTCCAGTTGGCCAAGCGAATTGGCCCGCAGTGCAAAGCCGCCGAATACGAAGATCTGTCCGGGGAGGAAGGTCTTCCCCTGGACTGCATCATTGACGATGATCGAAGAAGCCATCGAGCCTATCGGTGATGACACAGAGGAACTCTCAATGAAAGCACCAATGTCGGTGTCAAAACCGGCGGATCTCGGGTAGGGGGTCCCGATCTGTGCGTCTAGGTGGATGGTAACAGGAGACGAGGGACACGATGTTTTTACCCAGGTTCGGGCCCTCTTGATGGAGGTAAAACCCTACGTCCTGCTTGATTAATATTGATGATGTGGGTTACAAGAGTGGATCTACCACGAGATCAAGGAGGCTAAACCCTAGAAGCTAGCCTATGGTATGATTGTTGTTCGTCCTATGGACTAGGGCCATCTGGTTTATATAGACACCGGAGAGGGCTAGGGTTACACAGAGTCGGTTACAAAGGTAGGAGATCTACATATCCGTATCGCCAAGCTTGCCTTCCACGCCAAGGAAAGTCCCATCCGGACACGGGACGAAGTCTTCAATCTTGTATCTTCATAGTCTTGGAGTCCGGCCGATGATGATAGTTCGGCTATCCGGACACCCCCTAGTCCGGAACTCCCTCACTCTCCTTGAACCGCATCATCAAAATTAATGTAGCCGTTAGATGAACTAAATCAGTCCATAATAGTCGTCTGATCTAGACGTTGAGAGTCTCCGCACTAAGCCACATGCAAGCATGCAGAAATACGGTGGCATGCATGTGAGTGGGTTTTAAATCACATCAACATGTCTGCATGCAAGCATGCACCGGTAGCATACATGTAAGTGAGATTTTAAGTCCCATTAACATGTCAAAAAGAAAAATATAATCCCATTATGCAGTAGGAGTTGGCTGATCTTTTTTCTTTACGTGGGATGATCTAAATGATGATGGGAGTTTATTTAGTTTGGCTACCAAATTTGTCATGCGGTTATAGAGTTTTTTTTAGTTCTATGAAATCGATAATTTTGCGCAGAGAGATATACGGCTATTCTGCGGCAACGCACGGGGACTCATCTAGTAATATTTAGGAACAGAGGGAGTACTATGTAAAGAGTTAGGTGTCGCACGGTGATAGTCTGAGGTGGACCATGTAATCATTGAGCCTGTGTGTTTTCACTGCTCTTGCACTCCTCCGCTGTAAGAATGGAGAAAATTGTAATCTAGTATTAGTACCTCCTTTCGCTGAAAGCATGGGACATCTAGCAGTCCTACCACCTCAGTAATAAAGACTAAGGAGCCGTCAAATCACATAGACCCAGCAGTAAGTTAGAGGGACGAAGCAACCATCACTCTTGCGCCAGTGAGAGGTCACGTCCGCTCTGCCCGGGCATGAATGCGGCACCGATTCTTTGGAGCGGCACTGACCGTTTCGGGCAGGAAGCGCGCGCGGGTGATGGAGGGGCTTTGGGTGGGCCAGACTGGTCAGGAGCGGGCGTGGCAGCTGTCCGCATGTCCCTACCGGACACGCCCATAAATGAGAGGATGCACCGACTCTCGCGGCTAAAATCGTACACTACACACCATCTCTTTGTAGGAGTAGGTCGATCTGTCGCTCTCTCTAACCCACACATGTTGTTAAACACACACATGCACACGCATGCACCTTGGTCCCGTTGCACCTTCTAACGTGACTTATTACACCTAGATGGAGGGAGTAGTAAGTATACGAGATATGGTGGCACACTGACTTAAGTCGAATACAAGTGCCCAAAATTTGTTTGCATGTTATAATAAGGATTCACTTAAAATAGTACGTGAGCGAACAAAGGGATCAATTGGACAGTGTTCCCGAGCAATAGCGAGATGTGTGAGGTAAGATACACCGCTGGCGCTTTTAATTTTTCTTATTAATTTGTTTGTTTCACCCTCTGACTGGTGGGACCCAACGTACTAAGTGGAGAGAGGTAAGGTGACTAAGGCTGCATTATTTCTGCACCACTATGGATAGTCTTACCACCAAAGCCACATGCCACGATTATGATTGAAATCCCAATGACTCCCACACACACAAAAAACACACGGAATGCTTGTCACACGAATGCAGGAATGTATAGACGGTTATTTTCCTCTCGTTGAACATAATGGGAGGGTTGTGTATCTGGTTAGCCTGTTCGGTCATCAAACTTGAGGTCTCGGGTTCGATAACTACACTTGAGCATAATTTGTTCCAGGAGGATTCTTTGACTGGTCAAAGTGGATGGATACGGAGCTATACAATCTCGTAGTGACCGTATGATCACCTCATCACGTATAAGCTGCAGCCTCGGCACTTGTTTTCTAGGGTTTGCACGCTTCACACTCTCTCTCCAGTATATATATACACGCTGGAGCCTCAGCGCTTGTAGTTGCTCTCTTCACACTCTCTCGCCCTCTCCAGATCTAAACAAGACTTCGTTGGCCTCCCTCTCCCCTCACTGCTGCTCAAAGAGCCGGCAGGATCCATCCGCCGGGAAGGGAAGGAGGCTTAACACTGTCGCCGTCGGCGAGGGAGGGAATCCACTACCGGCGCAGCTGTTCACTTTCACCCAGCGGCGGTGCGGGAGGGCCTCCGACCCCTTCTTCTTCGCCGCCGTCCCGTCACCCACCGAACCATGCCCGAAGAACCTTAAGGTATAATTTACTTACTCCACATGCATTGCTCTAGCTGCATGTATACCATGAATCTAGGACGTGGTTCAAAGAGGAAAGGAGTGGGGGAAAGTAATGGGAAAAGTTGTATATAGCATGAATCTAGGACATTATTCAAAGAGGAAATAAAGGGGGAAAGTTGTATAGCATGAATCTAGGACGTGGTTCAAAGAGGAAAGGAATGGGGGAAAGTAGTGGGGAAAGTTGTATCGCATAAATCTAGGACGTGGTTCAAAGAGGAAAGGAAGAGGCGAAAGTACTAGTTCAAAAAGGAAAGGAAGGTACAAGGCTGTAGACTTTGAGCAGGACTAGATTTGTTGCCCTCACATAGGGAAAGGTGTCTAAAGATAACAAAACTAGGACCAACACAAATATGCTCCTTGGTTGTTGATACGTCTCCAGCGTATCTATAATTTTTGATTGTTCCATGCTATTATATTACCCCTTTTGGATGTTTATGGGCTTTATTTTACACATTTATATCATTTTTGGGACTAACCTACTAACCAGAGGCCCAGCCCGTATTGCTGTTTTTTTGCCTATTTCAGTATTTCGAAGAAAAGGAATAACAATCGGAGTCCAAACGGAATGAAACCTTCGGAGGCGTGATTTTTGGAACGAACGTGATCGAGAGGACTTGGAGTGCAAGTCAAGAAGCAGACGAGGCGGTCACGAGATAGGAGGTCGCGCCCCCCCTATAGGGTGTGCCCCCTGTCTCGTGGGCCCCTCGGGCGGCCACCGACGTACTTCTTCCTCCTATATAAGCCTACGTACCCCAAAAACATCCAGGGAGCACCTGAAACACAATTTCCACCACCGTAACCTTCTGTATCCGCGAGATCCCATCTTGGAGCCTTCACCGATGTTCTGCCGGAGGGGGAATCGACCATGGAGGGCTTCTACATCAACACCATAGCCCTTCCGATGAGTTGTGAGTAGTTTACCACAGACCTACGGGTCCATAGTTATTAGCTAGATGGCTTCTTATCTCTTTTTGGATCTCAATACAATGTTCTCCCCCTCTCTTGTGGAGAACTATTCCATGTAATCTCTTTTTGCGGTGTGTTTGTCGAGATCCAATGAATTGTGGGTTTATGATCAAGTTTATCTATGAATAATATTTGAATCTTCTCTGAATTCTTTTATGTATGATTGAGTTATCTTTGCAAGTCTCTTCGAATTATCAGTTTGGTTTGGCCTACTAGATTGATCTTTCTTGCCATGGGAGAAGTGCTTAGCTTTGGGTTCAATCTTGCGGTGTCCTTACCCAGTGATAGAAAGGGTTGCAAGGCACGTATTGTATTGTTGCCATCGAGGATAAAAAGATGGGGTTTATATCATATTGCTTGAGTTAATCCCTCTACATCATGTCATCTTGCTTAAGGCATTACTCTGTTCTTACGAACTTAATACTGTAGATGCAGGCAGGAGTCGGTCGATGTGTGGAGTAATAGTAGTAGATGCAGGAAAGAGTCGGTCTACTTGTCGCGGACGTGATGCCTATATACATGATCGTGCCTAGCTAATCTCATAATTATTCTCTTTTCTATCAATTGCTCGAGAGTAATTTGTTCACCCACCGTAATACTTAAGCTATCTCGAGAGAAGCCTCTAGTGAAACCTATGGCCCCCGGGTCTATCTCTTATCATATTTGCTTCCAATCTACTTTTATTTGCATCTTTACTTTTTGCATCTATATTATAAAATACCAAAAATATATTTATCTTATCATACTACTATCTCTATTAGATCTCACTTTCGCAAGTGGCCATGAAGGGATTGACAACCCCTTTGTCGCGTTGGTTGCGAGTTCTTGGTTTGTTTCTGTAGGTGCATGGGACTTTTGAGGAGCCTCCTACTGGATTGATACCTTGGTTCTCAAAAACTGAGGGAAATACTTACGCTACTATTGCTGCATCACCCTTTCCTCTTCAAGGAAAACCAACGCAAGCTCAAGACGTAGCAAGAAGGATTTCTGGCGTCGTTGCCGGGGAGGTCTTCGCTCAAGTCAAGACATACCAAGTACCCATCACAAACTCATCTCCCTTGCATTTACATTATTTGCCATTTGCCTCTCGTTTTCCTCTCCCCCACTTCACCTTTGTCGTTTTATTCGCCCTCTCTTTCCCAATCTCCTCCTCTCTTTCCGCTTGCCTTTCTGTTTTCTCGTGTGTTGGATTACTTGTTGCCATGGCGCAGGATAATACCAAATTGTGTGATTTCTCGAATACCAATAATAATGATTTAATTAGTACTCCAATTGCTCCTCTTAATGATGTTGAGTCTTGTGAAATCAATGCTGCTTTGTTGAATCTTGTTATGAAAGATCAATTCGCTGGCCTTCCTAGTGAAGATGTCGCTTCTCATCTAAACAACTTTGTTGATTTGTGTGATATACAAAAGAAGAAAGAAATGGATAACAATATTGTCAAATTGAAGTTATTTCCGTTTTCACTTTTCGTCTTTGCCTAAAAATAGTATTGATTCTTGGAACAAGTGCAAGGATGCTTTTATCTCTAAGTATTTTCCTCCCGCTAAGATTATCACTCTTAGGAACTATATTACGAATTTTAAACAACTTGATCATGAGCATGTTGTCCAATCTTGGGAAAGAATGAAATTGATGATTCGCAATTGCCCTACTCATGGTTTGAATTTATGGATGATCATACAAAAATTTTATGCCGGTTTGAACTTTGCTTCTAGAAATCTCTTAGATTCGGCCGCGGGGGGCACGTTCATGGAAATCATGTTAGGAGATGCTACAAAACTTCTTGATAATATTATGGCTAATTATTCTCAATGGCACACCGAAAGATCTTCTAGTAAAAAAGTGCATGCTATAGAAGAAATCAATGTTGTGAGTGGAAAGATGGATGAACTTATGAAGTTGTTTGCTACTAAAAATACTCCTCTTGATCCCAATGATATGCCTTTGTCTACTATGATTTAGAACAATAATGAATCTTTGGATGTGAATTTTGTTGGTAGGAATAGTTTTGGAAACAATGCTTATAGAGGAAATTTTAATTCTAGACCGTTCCCTAGTAATTCCTCTAATAATTATGGAAATTCCTACAATAATTCTTATGGTAATTTTAATAAGATGCCCTCTGATTTTGAGAATAGTGTGAAAGAATATATGGTTTCTCAAAAGAATTTTAATGCCTTGCTTGAAGAAAAATTGCTCAAAGTTGATGATTTGGCTAGGAACGTTGATAGACTTTCGCTTGATGTTGATTCTCTTAAACTTAGATCTTCTTCCCGTAAGCATGATATCAATGAGTCTCTCAAAGTAATGAGAATTTCCATTGATGAGTGCAAAGAAAGAACCGTTAGATTGCGTGCTAAAAAAGATAGCTTTATAAAAGCGTGTTCTTCTAGTTTCCATGAAAATAATGATGATGATCTTAAAGTTATTGATGCGTCTCCTATTAGATCTATGTTTTGCAATATGAATCTTGATAATTATGGGACTGATGATGAGTCAACTTTACCTAGAAGGCATCCCAAAAATTCAGAGTTTTTAGATGTTGATGCTAAATTTGGTAAAAGTGGGATTGGAGAGGTCATGACTTTGAATAGTATTGAACCCACTATCTCGGATTTCAAGTAATTTGATTATGATAATTGTTCTTTAGAAGGTTGTATTTCCTTGTTGCAATCCATTGTTAATTCTCCTCATGCTTATAGTGAAAATAAAGCTTTTACCAAACATATCGTTGATGCCTTGTTACAATCTTATGATGAAAAACTTAATTTGGAAGTTTCTATACCTAGAAAACTTAATGATGAGTGGGAACCTACTATAAAGATTAAAATTAAAGATCATGAGTGTTTTGCTTTGTGTGATTTGGGTGCTAGTATTTCCACGATTTCGAAAACTTTATGTGATATTCTAGGTTTCCATGATCTTGATGATTGCTCTTTAAATTTGCACCTTGCGGATTCCACCATTAAAAAGCCAATGGGAAGGATCAATGATGTTCTCATTGTTGCAAATAGAAATTTGGTGGCCGTAGATTTTATCGTTCTTGATATAGATTGTAATCTTTCTTGCCCTATTATTCTTGGTAGACCTTTCCTTAGAACGATTGGTGCGATTATTGATATGAAGGAAGGGAATATTAGATTCCAATTTCCATTAAAGAAAGGCATGGAGCACTTTCCAAGAAAGAAAGTCAAATTACCTTATGAATCTATCATGCGAGCTACTTATGAATCAAGTGCCAAAGATGGCACTACTTAGATCTATCTTCACTTTTATGCCTAGCTAGGGGCGTTAAACGATAGCGCTAGTTGGGAGGCAACCCAATTTTCTTTGTGTTTTTGTTTTTGTTCCTGTTTAGTAATAAATTTTGCATATACTTTCTGTTTAGATGTGTTTTTATCTTTTAATTAGTGTTTGTGCCAAGTAGAACCTATAGGATAACCTATGATGATAGTTGATTTGATTCTGCTGAAAAACAGAAACTTTGCGCTCACGAGCAAAACTTCAATAAATCACAGAAACGTGCTTTTGCATTGACTCTTTTTGATGCTGATCAATAAACAAATTGTCCAGTACTTCCTATTTTGGTAGGATTTTTAGAGTTCCAGAAGTTTGTGTTAGTTACAGATTTCTACAGACTGTTCTGTTTTTGACAGATTCTGTTTTTCGTGTGTTGTTTGCTTATTTTGATGCATCTATGGCTAGTAAAATAGTTTATAAACCATAGAGAAGTTGGAATACAGTAGGTTTAACACCAAAATAAATAAATAATGAGTTCATTACAGTACCTTATGTGGTGGTTTTGTTTTCTTTCACTAACGGAGCTTATAAGATTTCCTGTTGAGTTTTGTGTTGTGAAGTTTTCAAGTTTTGGGTAAAGCTTTTATGGACTTTGGAATAAGGAGTGGCAAGAGCCTAAGCTTGGGGATGCCCAAGGCACCCCAAGATATTCAATGATAGCCAAAAGCCTAAGCTTGGGATGCCCCGGGAAGGCATCTCCTCTTTCGTCTTTGTTCATTGGTAACTTTACTTGGAGCTATATTTTTATTTGCCACATGATATGTGTTTTGCTTGGAGCGTCATGTATTATATTAGACTTCGATTTTTAGTTTACCACAATCATCCTTGCTGTACACACCTTTTTGGAGAAGCCTACTTCATTAGAATTTGCTAGAATACTCTATGTGCTTCACTTATATCTTTTGAGCTTCATAGTTTTTGCTCTAGTGCTTCACTTATATCTTTTAGAGCACGGCGGTGGCTTGATTTTATAGAAATTGCTAGTCTCTCTTGCTTCACTTATATTATTTTGAGAGTCTTATAGAACAGCATGGTATTTGCTTTGGTTACAAATTTGGTCCTAGAATGATGAGCATCCAAGTTGGGTATAATAAAAACTATCATAGAAATTGAATTGGATGCTATGATCAATTTGTTGCTTGATAATTGTTTTGAGATATAAAGGTAGTAATGTTAGGGTCATGCTAGTGGATAATTATGAAATTGAGAAATACTTTTGTTGAAGTTGGCAAGTCCCGTAGCATGCACGTATGATAAAAGTTGTGTGACAAATTTGTTGCATGAGGGGCTCTTTTGATTGTCTTTCTTATGAGTGGCAGTCGGGGACGAGCGATGGTCTTTTCCTACCAATCTATCCCTCTTGGGGCATGCGTAGTAGTACTTTGCTTCGAGGGCTAAGTAGACTTTTGCAATAAGTATATGAGTTCTTTATGACTAATGTGAGTCCATGGATATACGCACACTCATCCTTCCACTTTGCTAGCCTTTCTTAATACCGTGCAACTCTAGCCGGTATTGAGCCCCTTATTTACCTTCCTCAAAACAACCACCATACCTACCTATTATGGCATTTCCATAGCCATTCCGAGATATATTGACATGCAACTTTCCGCTGTTCCGTTTATTATGACACGTTTCATCATTGTCATATTGCTCTTTGCATGATCATGTAGTTGACATTGTATTTGTGGCAAGGCCACCTTCATAATTTTCATACATGTCACTCTTGATTCATTATATATCCCGGTACACCGCCGAAGGCATTCATATAGAGTCATATCTTGTTCTAGCTTTGAGTTGTAATTCTTGAGTTGTAAATCCATAAAAGTGTGATGATCTTCATTATTAGAGCATTGTCTCGGTGAGGAAAGGATGATGAAGACTATGATTCCCCCACAAGTCGGGATGAGACTTCGGACTTTACAAAAAGAAAAAAAAAGAAAAGAGAAAAAAGAGAAAGGTCAAAAAGAAAAAAAAGGAAGAAAGGCCAAAGAAAAAAAAAGAAAAAAAGAAAAAAGAAAAAAATGAGAGAAAAAGAGAGAAGGGACAATGCTACTATCTCTTTTTCCACACTTGTGCTTCAAAGTAGCACCATGATCTTCATAATAGAGAGTCTCATATATTGTCACTTTCATATACTAGTGGGAATTTTTCATTACAGAACTTGGCTTGTATATTCCAATGATGGGCTTCCTCAAAATGCCCTAGGTCTTCATGAGCAAGCAAGTTGGATGCACACCCATTTAGTTTCTTTTTGTTGATCTTTCATATATTTATAGCTCTAGTGCATCCGTTGCATGGCAATCCCTACTCACTCACATTGATATCTATTGATGGGCATCTCCATAGCCCGTTGATACGCCTAGTTGATGTGAGATTATCTTCTCCCTTTTTGTCCTTACAACCACCACCATTCACCACCATAGTGCTATGTCCATGGCTTGCGCTCATGTATTGTGTAAGAGTTGAAAAAGCTAAAGCGCGTTAAAAAAGTATAAAACAATTGCTCGGCTCGTCATCGGGGTTGTACCTGATGGGAGTATTTTGTGTAATGAAAATGAAGCATGAGCTAACTATATGATTTTGTAGGGATAAGCTTTCTTTGGCTATTTTATTTTGATAGGACATGATTATTTGTTAGTATGCTTTGAAGCATTATTATTTTTATGTTTTATAAGCTTTTATCTTGAATCATTTGGATCTGAACATTCATGCCACATTAAAGAAAATTACATTGAGAATTATGCTAGGTAGCATTCCACATCAAAAATTCTCTTTTTATGATTTACCTACTCAACGACGAGCAGGAATTAAGCTTGGGGATGCTTGATACGTCTCCAACGTATCTATAATTTTTTATTGTTCCATGCTATTATATTACCCCTTTTGGATGTTTATGGGATTTATTTTACACATTTATATCATTTTTGGGACTAACCTACTAACCGGAGGCCCAGCCCTTATTGCTGTTTTTTTGCCTATTTCAGTATTTCGAAGAAAAGGAATATCAAACGGAGTCCAAACGGAATGAAACCTTCGGAGGCGTGATTTTTGGAACGAACGTGATCCAGAGGACTTGGAGTGCAAGTCAAGAAGCAGCCAAGGCGGTCACGAGATAGGAGGGCGCCCCCCCTATAGGGCGCCCCCCGTCTCGTGGGCCCCTCGGGCAGCCACCGACGTACTTCTTCCTCCTATATAAGCCTACGTACCCCAAAAACATCCAGGGAGCACACGAAACACAATTTCCACCGCCCTAACCTTCTGTATCCGCGAGATCCCATCTTGGAGCCTTCGCCGGTGTTCTGCCGGAGGGGGAATCGACCATGGAGGGCTTCTACATCAACACCATAGCCCTTCCGATGAGTTGTGAGTAGTTTACCACAGACATACGGGTCCATAGTTATTAGCTAGATGGTTTCTTCTCTCTTTTTGGATCTCAATACAATGTTCTCCCCCTCTCTTGTGGAGATCTATTCGATGTAATCTCTTTTTGCGGTGTGTTTGTCGAGATCCGATGAATTGTGGGTTTATGATCAAGTTTATCTATGAATAATATTTGAATCTTCTCCGAGTTCTTTTATGTATGATTGAGTTATCTTTGCAAATCTCTTCGAATTATCAGTTTGGTTTGGCCTACTAGATTGATCTTTCTTGCCATGGGAGAAGTGCTTAGCTTTGGGTTCAATCTTGCGGTGTCCTTACCCAGTGACAGAAAGGGTTGCAATGCACGTATTGTATTGTTGTCATCAAGGATAAAAAGATGGGGTTTATATCATATTGCTTGAGTTTATCCCTCTACATCATGTCATCTTGCTTAAGGCATTACTCTGTTCTTATGAACTTAATACTCTAGATGCAGGCAGGAGTCGGTCGATGTGTGGAGTAATAGAAGTAGATGCAGGCAGGAGTCGGTCTACTTGTTGCGGACGTGATGCCTATATACATGATCATGCCTAGATAATCTCATAATTATTCGCTTTTCTATCAATTGATCGACAGTAATTTGTTCACCCACTGTAATACTTATGCTATCTCGAGAGAAGCCTCTAGTGAAACCTATGCCCCCCGGGTCTATCTCTTATCATATTTTCTTCCAATCTACTTTTATTTGCATTTTTACTTTTTGCATCTATATTATAAAATACCAAAAATATATTTATCTTATCATACTATCTCTATTAGATCTCACTTTCGCAAGTGGCCGTGAAGGGATTGACAACCCCTTTATCACGTTGGTTGCGAGTTCTTGGTTTGTTTGTGTAGGTGTGTGGGACTTTTGAGGAGCCTCCTACTGGATTGATACCTTGGTTCTCAAAAACTGAGGGAAATACTTACGCTACTATTGCTGCATCACCCTTTCCTCTTCAAGGAAAACCAATGCAAGCTCAAGACGTAGCAGTTGTTTGTTCTTTGTTGCAACAGACTGTGCATGACCACAGTACATCGGTAGATGCACATGGTGCTGGTGCGTCCACTGTCCTGTGCAACTCATTAGCTATTGGTAATCTAAGGCCCTATTTGGTTAAAAAAATCCCTAGTCCCTACCTGCTTGGTTCCAAGGACTAAACATGGACTAGAGGTTATTAAATGACATGCTAAAAGACCATGTTACCCCTAGTAATGAACTAATGGAGACAAGGTGCGATGCGTGGCAGGGGCAACTATTGGAAAAAAGTCCCAAAAAGACTCCCTCGGGGTCTTCTTTCTTTAGTCCCAAATGCCCACTTTTAGTCCCTAAAAGTCCCACCTGTTTGGTTTAGATGGGACTGACACGGAGTTTTTTTAGTCCCTACACCAAAATGTCCCTGTAAACAAACACCCTCTAATAATGCCGCTGGAAAATTGATGCAATGCCACAGTTAAAAGCAAATTACATGTTTAATGAATTTTATTTTTAATATAATCTCTATTTTAATATTAATCAATGCCACCGTTCGAGAAATGCTACTGTCTTGCTTTCTTTCCCATTTAGATAAGGTAGATGCTTCTTTTTGTTGGCTTCTGTGTCATCCACCGTTATTAACCACTAATTGTTTCCTTTGCACCTTTGTGTAAACAGGGTTATCTACTTCACCTCGTTGCCATTGTGACCTTTTGTTGCACTGCACAAAACACTTTCGTTTTAAGAGTGTTTTGTGCAGTTCAACCAAAATGTCACATCGACAACGTTGCTTGATTGCTTGATCTTAGTGGAACTGCACAAGAGGAGATCTTACTTCCTATCCGTGTTGGCAATTTTGGTTCAGATCTTCTTCTTGTGAGTTGTTTGAATTCCGCATCATGAGAGGTCAGTACTAGCCTTCTTTCACATGATTCTGCAGTGTGCTTTCATATGTTGTGCTACTTGTACGATAATGTTGCTTGATTTTAGTGAACTGCACAAATGGAGACAAGACTTCGAATCTATATGTGCACCGTAATATCCCATTGAGGTAAGATAAGGATATTTCACAACAGTTGGCCTGTATTTTGCCACTTTCATCAGAAAATTAAGTTTAGTACTATACTTGTGCTCCCTAATTGACATGCCAAATCTTACATTGAAGGCGAAGCTTGTCTGTTATTGAACCAAGTGATGAAGGGGAAGAACAAGCGGAAGAAAAACAAAAATCAACTCCCGGTGCTTTAATGAAGCATTGGAACTGTGATGACACAAGTAATGATATAGTTTTGCATCTTAATTTATTGCTATGGCTGGAACGAGCAATTGTTTTGCCACTGATTTGATGCCACTCTTAATGTAATACATAATTATCTCTACCTGTGCAAACAGGGATCTTCTTTGAAGATACCATATATTTTAGTGGAACTACACAAGAAGATGTTGGAAACATTAAACTAATCGAGGAGTATATAGTAAGCATGGCCACCATCGTAGATAGCAACAGATGGTTCCGGGGAAGTGCTTGATCTGTATGCTCTACACAATAAGCCTCCTGACAAAGGTTGGTACTCGCCCACTGATTTCATCCATATGATTGAGCTTTGTCATCTCTATTGGTGTTGTGCTACTATTTAGATACCGTCATGAAAAAGTGGTATTGTCCTTGAGAAGTGCTTCATCTATGTTGTTTTAAATATTTCCTTTCCTTTTTTTCGAGCAAACAGGGATGCTAGCATTTAGTAGTCCTCTTGTCTTTGCACAACAGGATCATCTTCCTCTGAAGAAGAATATGGAGTACATGAAGTGACTAGTTCCGATTATGACAGGATAAAGAAGCCCTGTCTATCTTCTCATTAGAAGGAGCAGTTGAAGGATGGTTACATTACTCCCCACAAGACCAAACTAACTTCAGCTCAGAAGGACTGACAAATCTCCATTTTTTTGCTGTGATGCGCAAGTAAAATGTTGTTCTAGGATTCTTTCTGGTGAGTTCCATTTTTCTAAAAGTGTGCTCTACATGGACCGTGTAGGTGCCTATTGAAACTGTCAATTCATAGTATAGTTTGCTTTATACTAATCACTTTTTTGTATTTGTGCAAACAGGGTTGCTCAGCTTGATTTCAGTGGGAACTGCACAAAATGTTCATGAATACATCGAATCATTCATTTCCACCACAAGAAAGGAGGTGCCATAAGTTCAAGGCGTTGCAACATATAAGGGCGAAATCATACAAGCTACGCGCGAATTTGGTTGATTTTGGTGGAACTGCACAAAAAGAACAGCTGGTTTATTTAGCACGAGGTGCCATGTCAATGTCCGAACTGATGGCAAACCCTGCCCATTCCACAATCGTAGGCATTTGATATTTTGGAATGGGACAACCTTGTCAAATTTGGCTCATTGATTTTAGCAAGACATGCGTTTGATATTTTTGATCATTTTTTGATATTTTGGAATGGGACGCCCTTTGCTGTAGCAGCGTCGATCAATTTTTTCTTTATTCTTTAGTTGTGAAGTAAATATTGCCTCTGACATGTGAGTCGGTGAGATGTATAATCATCGATTGTTTTGAATGTTCTCTATGAATTGCCAGCCCTGTGTGTTTGATTGCAATGTACAGAAACGTTAAAAAGCTGCTCAAACTCTTTGTACTCCTTCTGTTCCTTTTTACTTCGCACATTGTGAAAGTGCATACTTTTTTGTGTAAGATTGGTCAAAGTAGAGATACTTTGACTGCAGACAAAACTTGTATGCAGACTAGAAAGGACCGGAGGGAGTACATGTGAAACTGCTGCAAACGAGGTGATCACCCTGGGAATAATGTTAGTATGTTTTGTTTTGCATGTTCATCCAATGCCAGTGATACAGGAATTCGAACTAATGAAAATAAATTCATTCATACACGGTCGGATTTTATATAAACATGCCGGATTTCGTTACATTTCATACATTCTTCAACTAAAAAGGGGTGCGCTGGAGGTATAATTAATTAACCGAAGCTACCTGCCTGTGTCCTGCTAAGACGAACAGAAGCTTCAGTGACTTAATTGCAGGTGTAGTTGCGTAACTGACATGTGGCCTGTTGGGCCCACGTGTCAGTCAGCCAACTGCACCAGCAGTTAAGTAGAAGCAGCGTTCTTCTCCAACGTAGCTCTCCAACTCCACATCGCCGCCAAGAAGCTAACCGGCCGTCAATGGTCAACCCGCCTAGCTTGGCTTCAACCGGAGGGTAGCAGCGGTGGCCTTACTTGGACCTGAGCGACGGTGACCTACCGTGTTCTACTCTTCCTTGTTTTCTGTGTGGCGCGGCCTCGTTGGCAGCGGGGCGCGGCCTCGGCGGAGCCGGCGATGTCCTCTATCTCGTTGTCGGTGGGCGGCGCCTCGGCGGAGCGGTGGAAATCCTCCCCCACGTTGCTGATAGGGTGGGGCCTCGGCTGAGCCGGCGATGTCCTCTGCCACGTTGTTGGTGGGGCGGGGCCTCGGAGGAGCTGGCGGTGTCCTCTTCCTCGTTTTTGGCGCCGCGGGGCCTCGGCGGAGCAGGGCTTGTCGACGCCAGCGGAGCGGGGACTCGTCGGAGCCGGCATTGTCCTCTGCCTCGTCCTCGGTCTCGCCAAACAGCGCCTCGCCCGCTTCATTACCCTCTTTGCTAGCCTCTTTGTAGGCGGCTGCAGCCTCCGCCACACGCATGCGGTACCGCCAGCGCTCGAGGCGGCCCTTGCAGGCGGAGCGGTACGAGTCGAGCAGCGCCTACTGCTCCGCCCGCTCCGTGGCGATCTGCTCCTCCGCCTGCAGGTGCTCCTTGAGGAGATGGTGGTTGTATGCGGCATCGACCTGCGCCTCCCGGAACTGCTCCTCACGCATCTGCCTCACCATGTCCATAGATTGGGCATGGGCCTCGCCGATGGTCATGGTGCAATGCACCGGCGAGGATTGCGCGGAGGAGGGGGTTGGCGCTGGATCGTCGACTACCATGTTCTCCATTGGGACATCGTCATCCTCTGGCTGCCTGCCGGACAGCCGATCGGTAGCAATGGCTGCCATCTCCTTGTAGTCCGTCGTTCGCCTGTCCCGAAGAGCGCTGGAGCGCGAGGAAGCCATGGTGGGCAGTAGTGGTGTGGACAGGAGAAAGGGAACAAATGCGGATGACTGCGGTTATGGCCGGCGCAGCAGTTTATATAGCAATGGTGGGCAGCGGAGGGACGGACGTGTGGCGCCGGAGTAGCCGCCTCGGCAACCACGTATTATTAATGTGGGCGGCAGATGGACGGACGGACGACACTTGTGTCGTTTGAAGGCGGAGCAATCGCCTGCACCGGGAAGCGTGGCGGGCGGCACTGACTGTTTCGGGCGGAAAGCGCGCGCGGGCGAGGAGATGACTTTACTCGGAGAGGATGACAATGGGGACCCACCAGGGCCATAGCCTCACGTACGCAAGTGCCTCCTTCTTATATATAAATATAATTATAATTTATTTTGCTTCCTCCTGGTTTCCTGACATCACGGTCCCACACCATAGTCAATAAACGAGAGAATTGCACAAGAAGCGGCCGACGGCTGGGACCAAGCAGCTCGAGCAGTATTTGTGTTTTTGAGGTGTGAGCACTGCAGAATTTTTTGATGTTTAGCCCAGATATTAATTTTTCTCCTCTGAACAATAACGAAAACATCACTGCAGGTATTAACGGGCGGGCTGTGCCCCGTGTAGCCCAGGCCAGATATCCAGCCCAGATATTAATTTTTTTCAAGCTGAAAATGGCTAGCCTAGCTATACTTTTTTTAGGAATGCCCAGGCAAGGTCAAGTTGTTATTCTCCGCTCCGCTGGGCTGCAAATCTTCCCTAGGAGGGATACATTAGGCTTAACAAGAAAATGGGCTTTAAGAAATAATAAATGGGATGTAATTATGAAAACTGGGCAGTAACTATAAAAATTCACCAAACACGTAATTACTTTATAAAATATTATTTTTGGATATTGAAAATTTTAATTTCATTAATTGTTGCAAGCGCAATGTTTCATTGGATTTTTACGTAATATAAATTTATATTGAAATTGTATTTAATCTGACTAGAAATTTCGGGATAAAAATATTTCGGATCCCATCAAAATGTGGGAAATTTTATTGAATTCTATTTTGAACGGTTGGTTGAAATGGGCTGTACTTTTAACAAATTGTAAATGTTCTGTGGTAAATTCCATTAGAATTCAAAAATGGGCTACACATTCTTACAAATCTCAAATGGGCTATAAGTTCTCTGCCACACACTTCTGGCCTTACTAAGTTGACGCGTGCCCTAAAAAGAAGAGTTGACGCGTATGCAAGGCTTTGTCAACTTATAGTCAACACACGGTTCTAGCAGCAGTGGCCGTTGGATGTCCATCCAACGGATGCCGTGCTTCTTCTTCAATCTCGGATATTTTCTAGCTTCACCCGCCCAAAAAATGATTCTTCCCCCTGACATCTGGGGCGCACTGTTTCGGAAGCTGACCTGTGGGCCTACTAAGTTGACGTACCAAGGGCTTTTTCAACTTAGTCAATATAAACGATTCTAGCTGCAGTGATCGTACAATGTCCATCCAACGGCCGTCATGCTTCTTCAACCTCTGGTCTTCTTGCTCCAGCCGCCCAAAGCAGCGCCGGTCGTGCCGTCTGCTCCTGCCTCCCATGGCCGGCTGTGCTGCCGCGGAGGCCTCACCACCCCCTACTACTCCCACTGCTGGCCAGGCCATCCCTCCACTCACCCACACCCCCTGTTATTCTGCGGAGACGGCAGCGCAGCCGAACCAGTGAACCCTCGTACTCCTCTCCATGTGGGCATCCACTGTCGTGTCTTCCCCGGCTCCGTGTCATCCCCTTCCTAGGCCTTGTCGTCATCCACCACCGTGGTGCTCTCGGCGCGGCATGGTCAACGTGGTCAAGGAACGACTTCCATCGGACGTGGACTGTATGTGGAGATGCTGACAGCTGGGTCCACGACAGCTGCAAGGAAGTGCCTCCTTATTACGCGCAAATTAATTATTCCTCCACCTGACAGCGGGGACCCGCTAGACGGGCCACCGTATTTCGCGGAAAAAATGATTCAACCCATGACTGCTGGGACCCACCAGCTACCTCTTCGCTCGCAAGGAAGTGTGTCCGGAAAAAAACGATTCGCCCCTTGACTGCTGGGACCCACCAGCTACATCTTCGCACGCAAGGAAGTGCGTCCGAAAGAAATGATTCGCCCCCTGACTGCTGGGACCCACCAGCTACACCTTCGCACGAAAGGAAGTGCGTCCGGGCAAAACAAACGATTCGCCCCCCTGATTGCTGGGACCCAGCAGCTACACCTTCGCACAGAAGGAAGTGCGTCCGGGAAAAAAAACCACAAAATGATTCGCCCCCCTGACTGCTGGGACCCACCAGCTACATCTTCCCACGCAAGGAATTGCCTGACAGTCGGGACCCACCTGGTCGAAGCATACATAGCATTGTCATTCTGGTCGCGAGCGTGTACGTACATATATACTGGTCGATGTAGAGGCGCGCACGTGTCGTAGTAGAGGCGCGCATGTTGCATGTACACGTACATACAGCGGCCAGGGTGCAAGAAAGAAAATACGGCCACGTATGTGTACATACGGGCGGGGTCTCGAACGCCTACTCGCGCATATGTACGGCCAGGGCTCGTGTACATGGCTAGGTCAGAACGGAGAAACAACGTTGTCGTCATGTTCATGGGGAGGCAACGGAATGCGTTGTGTTCATGGGGAGGCAACGGAATGCGTCGTGTTCATCGGGAGGCAACGGAACGCGTGGGAGCCAACCGGCTGGGTTGGAACGTAATGCGTGGTCGTGTTCATCGGGAGGGCTTGGACGGAACAGGCGATGGAAAAGAGGCCTGGCGTACCGCAGAACAGAGGAAACGGCCTTGTGTTCGACTGGCCACGTTCAAAACAGGATCCTGTTCATCGGGAGGGGTGTGGCGTACCGCAAAATGGAGGAAACGGACCTCCTACGGTCGAAACGGGGGTCCTGTTAATCGGGAGGGGTGTGGCGTACCGCAAAACAGACGAAACGGACCTCCTACGGTCGAAACGGGAGTCCTGTTCATCGGGAGGGGTGTGGCGTACCGCAAAACGGACGAAACAGACTTGTGTTGGAGCGCTACGGTTGAAACGGGGGCCCTGTTCATCAGGAGGGGTGTGGCGTACCGCAAAACGGGACTCCATGGGATACTGTTCATCTCCACCGTCGACCTCCTCCAACCTCCACGGGCTACCGTCGACCACCTCCGGCCTCCACTGCGTGCTACTCCCCCGGCTACTGTTCAACCACCCCTCCATGGGCACCCCTCCATCATCTATTGTTCATCCAACCCTCCACACCACGGGTCCTGTTCATCCAGAGGCAACTCCACCGCTCACTGTTCATCCAACCCCCCTCCCGCAACGCTCACTGTTCATCCCAGAGGCAGCATTGATCGGCTTTAGTTAGCAGCAGTAGCGAAGGAATCGCTCGATCGGGTTCAGTTAACAGCCATCGATCGATCGCTCAGCTTCAGTAACGCGTAGCCTGCAGTGCAATCACTCGGGTTGAATTAGAGCCCAACGCCTCGCTCGGGTTTAGTTAGAGCCAACGCCTCGCACACGCGCGTACGTGTACGAGAGAAACGCGCATCGCTCGCCCCCGACCTCCCACCATAACCGGGAACTCCACGAAATTTTCCTCGCCCTCGCTTCTACACCGGTTTTTTCCGTCATGGACGACCCAAAGAATATCATGCAGCTGCGTCTCCGGCCCGCCCAGGATGAAAAGCCCATTTTTTGTCATGATTTTTTGTCATAGAAGTAGGAACCCACAACATCTATGATGATACCGGGTTTGTCACAATTATCGTCTTAGAAGTGTCATATGTATGACAGAAAAAAAATTCGTTCGACCCAAAATGTCACGGATGTGTCTTTTTCTTGTAGTGTAGATGGTAAACTTATATGATAAAAGATAGACCCGGGGCCATAGTTTTCACTAGTGGCTTCTCTCAAGATGGCATAAGTATTACGGTGGGTGAACAAATTACTGTCGAGCAATTGATAGAAAAGCGCATAGTTATGAGATTATCTAGGCATGATCATGTATATAGGCATCACGTCCGTGACAAGTAGACCGATTCCTGCCTGCATCTACTACTATTACTCCACACATCGACCGACCCCTGCTTGCATCTAGAGTATTAAGTTCATAAAGAACAGAGTAACATAATAAGAAAGATGACATGATATAGAGGTATAAACTCATGCAATATGATATAAACCCCATCTTTTTATCCTCGATGGTAACAATACAATACATGCCTTGCTGCCCCTGCTATCACTGGGAAAGGACACCGCAAGATTGAACCCAAAGCTAAACACTTCTCCTATTGCAAGAAAGATCAATCTAGTAGGCCAAACCAAACTGATAATTCAAAGAGACTTGCAAAGATAACTTAATCACACATAAAAGAATTCAGAGGAGATTAAAAAATTCTCATAGATAAACATGATCATAAACCCACAATTCATCAGATCTTGACAAACACACCGCAAAAAGAGTTACATCGAATAGATCTCAAAGAAGATCGAGGAGAACTTTGTATTAAGATTCAAAGAGAGAGAAGAAGCCATCTAGCTAATAACTATGGACCCGAAGGTCTGTGGTAAACTACTCACAACTCATCAGAAGGGCCTTGGAGATGATGTAGAGGCCCTCCATGGTCGATTCCCCCTCCAACGGAGCACCGACGAAGGCTCCAAGATGGGATCTCGCGGATACAGAAGGTTGCGGTGGTGGAAATAGTTTTTCATGGTGCTCCTCGATGGTTTCAGGGTACGTGGGTATATATAGGAGGAAGAAGTAGGTCGCTGGATGCTCGAGGGGCCCACGAGGGTGGGGGGCGCCCAGCCCTAAGGGGCGCGCCGGGCACCCTTGTGGTCGCCTCCTCTATTGCTTGACGTCCACTCCAAGTCCCCTGGATCACGTTTGTTCCAAAAAGATCGCTCCCGAAGGTTTCATTCCGTTTGGACTCCGTTTGATATTCCTTTCCTTCGAAACACTGAACTAGGCAAAAAAACAGCAATTCGGGCCGGGCCTCCGGTTAGTAGGTTAGTCCCAAAAATGATATAAAAGTGTAAAGTAAAGCCCATAAACATCCAAAACGGGTAATATAATAGCATGTAACAATCAAAAATTATAGATACGTTGGAGACGTATCAGCGTCCTGTAGAAGGTGGCACAGGAACCGGCTAGTCTTGCGGTAGTAAGGAAGTCCGTGTGCTTTAAGATATGTCCCAGAGAATCATCGTCGATGGTCTCCCAGCCACGCCGAGGATGACCACGTGACGGCGGAACCATGGCAGCAGCGTTGTCTAGGAGAAAAGTAAGGGAAGGAGCAAGAATAGATCTGAACTGAAGGGAGACGACCCTGGGGAAGTGGAAGTTTTTGAGGCGTGATGTTTTGTAGGCGTTGCCTGTCGTGGTCTCTATTCCGACAATAATAAGGTATAGGGTAACGGAGCATGATCTATCAAGATGCATATGGGTGACACGGTGGTTTTAGCGAGTTCGGGCCTCTCACGATGGAGATAACAACCCTACATCTCGTGCTCCGGAGAGGCTTTGTTTTACCTGAGTATATATCCGGAGATTACAATGTGTGTGAGAGAGAGGAATGGATCCCCATGCCTGAGCTAAGTCCTGAGACTAATGGTGAAAAGAGAGAGAGGTGGAAGAAAAAAGAGCCCCAAGTCTAGTGGTGGGGGTGGCTTATATAAAGTGTGCCACCCCCTCACCTCCTATGTTACAAAGTGGGGCATGAATGCCATAATACCTGGCCACTACAAAACCGTCATGTTGACTATTGGTCTTCGCATATCCGAGTGAGTTATACGGCCGAGTGGAATGAGCTCGTCGAGTGGAGTGTCGTGCTCTGAGTGGTCGTTGCCGTCCGAGTGACTTTCAAGTTGCGGTACATCTGAACGGCAATCTGGCCCAGGGGCCCAGTACAAAGTGTACGGTGTCCATGGGTAGGGTCTTTAGGTCAGGCCTGTTACCCTACCCCTAATACATGTCCTCGTCATTAGCCCCCGAATCGGTCGAGGTTGAGCGGGTCGAGTCGAGGTGAATTCCCAGATGAGTCGAGTGCTACAGAGGCACTTATGAACTTCCTCTGGTCACCCGGCGATCTTATCTCCGTGTGTTGCCTTGACGGATTCCAGACTGCATGGTGTCCGAGTGAAATGAGCTCAAACGGGTCCGCGGTGGAGCGTTGAACTCACCTTATAGAAAATATTTTTGGAGTGATTTGGAGCTGGTCCTGCATCGAGTAACTGATTACTCGGAATCTCTTCACGCCTGGAACATGTCTTTTTTAGTTTTTTGGCCGTCACTCAGACCGGGCGGACCGTTCCGAGTGGATACCATTCTAGTGGGGGCACGCTGAGTGCGCCCACTGGGTGTAGTCCCCGAGATTGCAGTCGACTGCGGGCAGTCGGCGGGAGTCTTGGAGCCTATATTTTTGTTGTTTGGCCGTCACTCGGACCGGGCGAACCGTTCTGAGTGGATACCATTCCAGTGGGGGCACGCTGAGTGCACCCACTGGGTGTAGTCCCCGAGACTGTAGTCGACTGCGGGCAGTCGGCGGGAGTCTTAGAGCCTATCTTTTTGTTGTTGTTCATCACTCGGACTGGTCAGGCCATACCGAGTGGAGATTACTCCAGTGGGGGCACGTTTAGTGCACCCACTGGGTGTAGTCCCTGAGACCACCATCGACTGCGGGCAGTCGGCGATGGTCTGAGAGGACTAAAGCTCTTTTTAGCTGGTACTGGTCGAACTTGTTCTTCTCTCGGATTGGTTTCTGTTTGCTTGATACAACTTCTGAAGAGGAATCAGCAGTCGACCAGTTGGACGATCCTTGAGCAGCATTGATCAGCTCATCAGCAAGGCCCTCAGCAATGGTCTTGACGTTCCTGTCTCAGTTCACCAGCAAGGCGCTCAGCAATGGTCTTGACGTTCCTGTCAGCCGTCTGCTTTGGCGCCAGCCGTTGGATGGGCCTTTGACAGTGCGCACAATCTCGTCCTTCTTCTTGACGGTGTAGCCCTGAAGTGGTGGTCGTGGCCGACCCGCACTTTGCTAAGCCCCCCGAGTGGGAGGATTGCTCACCACTTGGTAAGATTATTCAAACTTAGGCGAGTACTGGACTGCAGCTAAGCCTCTGAGTGGGAGGATTGCTCACCACTCGGTAGGATTTTTGAAACTTAGGTGAGTACCGGACTGCAGCTAAGCCCCCGAGTGGGAGGATTCCTCACCACTCGGTAGGATTTTTCAAACTTAGGCGAGTACTGGACTGCAGCTAAGGCTCCGAGTGGGAGGATCACTCACCACTCGGTAGGATTTTTCAAACTTAGGCAAGTACTGGACTGCAGCTAAGCCTCCGAGTGGGAGGATTGCTCACCACTCAGTAGGATTTTTTCAACTTAGGCG
>NC_057798.1:415356392-415359090 GCF_018294505.1 Triticum aestivum
CCGAGTGGGAGGATTGCTCACCACTCGGTAGGATTTTTCAAACTTAGGCAATCACTGGACTGCAGCTAAGCCTCCGAGTGGGAGGGTTGCTCACCACTCGGTAGGATTTTTGTCACTTAGGCGAGTACTGGACTGCAGCTAAGCCTCCGAGTGAGAGGCGGACTCACCACTCGGTAGGATTTTTGTCACTTAGGCGAGTACTGGACTGCAGCTAAGCCTCCAAGTGAGAGGCGGACTCACCACTCAGTAGGATTTTTGTCACTTAGGCGAGTACTGGACTGCAGCTAAGGCACCCATTGGGTGTACATCCAGTGGGGGATTTTAGAACATGTAAAAAATGAACTACAATCATTCGGAAGACTGTAAAATATCTTTATCTGGAATTGAATCAATCGGATGGATGCGTAGCGAGGTGGTTGTACGAACGACGTTCGACGAGTAAGGCCGCCTGTACAATTCAGCGATGGCGCTTTACCCTTTTGCATGAAAGGGGTATTTATCCAAGTGGACGTGCTTCCCGACTGATCGGGGTATGTTGACTATAAGGAAAAGCTTGGTGGCACTTGTATGCCTCCTGGAGGAGGTAGACTAGTGGTCTGACATGTACGTGCCATGAAACCCGAGTGACGAGGCTAGTGTGTGGATTGACTCTCCAGAGAGAGGCCACTCATTATCCTAGGGGAAAACCAGCACATGCCATCTCTGAGTCCAAGTTTGTGAAACTAACGCCTTGGAGCCTAGGATAGGGCCAAGTGTATCCGTAGAGGAGCGTTGTTTTCACCCTTTTGCAGTCCTGAAGATGACTTTAGGTAATGATTTGGGCGACGTCCGAGTGGACAGTACTACCCTTATAGATTTTCAGTGGACCGAGCATGTATGGTCAGAAAGATATTCCTGATGTGATCAATGAGTTTATTGAATGGGTGTAACCCCTGAGGGAGGCATGGCCAACGACTGTGCGTAGCCCCTGAGTGATGCTCGAAAGAGGTAAGCTTGCTATAGAGTGTGATATGAGGTTTGATCATACGAGTAACTTAGTCATTCCCGTGTTGGGGGTGTAGAGGTAAGGACATGTCCAACTGATGGTGACGCGTGAGGCGGCCGAGGGGTGATGATGTGTACAACTGAGTGACGACGCGCGGGGCGGCCAAATGGGGAAGACGTGCACAACCGAGTGGCGACGCACGGAGCGGCCGAGTGGTGAAGACGTGCACAACCGAGAGGCGACGCATGGAGCACCCGAGTGGTGAAGACGTACACAACCGAGTGGTGTGGTGCGGGACGGCCGAGTGAGGATGTGCGAGCTGGCCGAGTGACATATTGCGTGTCTAGCCAAGTGGCTGAAATGGTCTTCGAAGGAGTTAGCCAGATGCTTTCGAAGCTAATGTAACGATGAGGTCGGTATAGTTTGGTTGTGACACAACAAGACCGGCGTGACAACTGAGTCTGAAGATGGCGTGCAGAGCGTCTGGGTGATTATAAAACTTGTCAAAGTGGCGGATCGAATGCACTTGTTGAAGTGAAGGATCTGACTGGTGATGAAGTACTTGACTACTAAGGAGAGTGTCATTCCAAATGAGATGCAGCCCCCAAGTGCGGCGTAGCCCCCGAGCGTACTACAGGTTTCGACAACGGACATGTCGGAATACGAGAAATATAGTTTTGAATGGATGATTTGCAATTCATCGAGTCGAACTCGAGTAAACATGAGGAGAACCTTCCGAGTGATGCTCGAAAGAGGCGAACTCGCAAAAGAGTGAAGTGTGTGAAATTATAAAAAGGGACTTATCAGTCTCATGCTTGACGAGGTCTATGTCATTGATATGATGAAGAGGATTCCTCTGAGGGGTTGGCCGAATGTGTTTGAAGCCAACATGTGACAAGGTCGGTGTTGTGGTGTGCTAGGACTGGTATGGTGACTGAGTTCGAGCAGCGATGAAGTTGGCGCATAGGGCCATTGAGTGATCGCGTAACTTGTGTAAGAAAAAAAAGGCACAAGCCAACGAAATAATTTCTCGAGGAAATTTGATGTGTGCTGAAATGATTTGTGTAAATAACACCCATAGACACCCACTAGGAGTGCAAGGGGCTTGCTGGTTCAAAACCAACAAGATTCTAAAAGAGTGAAGGATCTAGTCGAACTCGACGAAGTGAAGGATCCAACTCGACATGTTGGAGTGCTGGCTCAAATAAAACGGAAGTGTAGTGTTCCGACTGAGTTGCAGCCCGCGAGGACTGATGCAAACTCGAAATGAAGAACACATGGTGTTCGTGAATGACGTACGCGTTAAAATGGAAGTTGGACTCAGGAGTGAGTACTAAGCAAGTGTGAAAATAAGAAACTGAGCGCAGGGGCACACTTAGTGGCATGGCCACGGAGTGAACGTGATTTGTGAATTACGTGATACTCCGGCACGGAGAAATAATAGAATGTAGTGCTAGAATGACTTAGCTGTATGAAGGCGCGCGAGTGGCCGAGTGGTGAAGATGGGTTCAACCGATGGCAATGCGCGGGGCGGCCGAGTGGTTATGAGGTGACCAACCGAGTGGCGACGCGCGGGGCGGCCGAGTGGTTATGAGGTGACCAACCTATGGCGATGCGCAGGGCGGCCAAGTGGTTATGAGGTGACCAACCTATGGCGACGCGCGGGGCAGCCGAGTGGTGATGAGATGACCAACCGATGGCGACGCGTGGGGC